>NC_134354.1:103807770-103993677 GCF_048569485.1 Anomaloglossus baeobatrachus | reverse complement strand
GCAGAGAGCCTGATTCCAATGATGTGTCACTTACTGGGCTGCTTAGTGTAGTTTTGTTAAAAATTGCTGTTTAATTAACAGTAGATTATCATTAGAGGACTACTTGGCGTGCTGCAGGTAGTCCAGCATATTTATGAGATCTTTATAACGGCTAGATCTGCAGCAGAGGAGAAAACATTAATTTTTATCAAAATGACAGCAAACAGCTCAGTAAGTGACACATCGCTGGAATCAGAGTCTCTGTCTCTACATTATGCTGCTCTCAGATGGGGAAGCAAAAATCTGGTGAGAGATCCATGCAGAAACAAAAAAATTCCTACAAACCTGAATGAGCTGACACAAAATTATGAAGAAGAATTAATCCATAAATGCCTCAAACGACATGAGAAACTGATTAAGTCATACAGATCATGGTTATGTCGAGTTATTGCAACTAAAGGTAGTTCTACAAGCAATTGATTCATGTGGTGTACTTAATTTTTCACATACTGTACTTATCTTATTAGAAGTTTAAAGGGGTTGTCCACTACTTTTACACTTATGGCATATCCTTAGGAAAGGTCATCAATGTCTGACTGGCTGGGGTCCAACACCCCGCACCCCGCTGATCAGCTGTTCTTGGTCTCGGTGGCTGGAAATGTTCAGTTCTGACGTTGCTCCGTCTTCTGATAGTAGCCGCGGTTGGGTACTGCACATCGCCCTCCAATTGATTAGAATGGGTGGTGGATGTGCAGTACCCGGTAGCTATCAGAAGCCTGGGCAGCTCCAGAACTAAGCATTTCCGGCTGCCTGCTGCTGCCACCGAAATAGAGAAGCTGATCAACAGGTGTGCGGGTGTCAGACCCCGTCCGATCAGACATTGATGACCTATTCTAAGGGGTACTTTGCATGTTGCGACATCGCAGGTGCGATGTCGGTGCGGTCAAATCGAAAGTGACGCACATTCAGTGTCACTGTCGACATCGCAGTATGTGAATCCTTTTACATATAATTAACGAGCGCAAAAGCGTCGTTATCATATGATCGGTGTAGGGTCTGACATTTCCATAATTTTGCAGCAGTGACGGTACGATGTTGTTCATCATTCCTGCGGCAGCACACATCGCTGTGTGAGAAGCCGCAGGAGCGAGGAAAATCACCTTACCTGCGTCCTGGCTGCAATGAGGAAGGAAGAAGGTGGGCGGGATGTTTACATCCTGCTCATCTCCACCCCTCCGCTTCTATTGTCCGCCTGCCGTGTGACGTCGCTGTGACGCCGCACGACCCGCCCCCTTAGGAAGGAGGCAGTTCGCCGGCCAGAGCGACGTCGCAGGGCAGGCGAGTGCATGTGAAGCTGCCGTAGCGATAATGTTCGCTACGGCAGCTATCACAAGATATCGCATGTGCGACGGGGGCGGGGACTATCGCACTCGGCATCGCAGCATCGGCTAGCGATGTCGCAGTGTGCAAAGTACCCCTTAAGGATAGGCCATCAATGTAAAAGTAGTGGACAACCCCTTTAACACAGATCAGTTACTGCTGAGGAATCACCTGAGCCACAGCTGCCTTATTTTTCTTCATCAGCTCATTCATGTCCTCCTGGTCTTCCTCCATTCGGCTCTGTAAGTCATTCTTCTCCCTCTGTAGGCGGCTGATTTGCTCCTCCAGCTGTCAATTAGGGATACAAAATAGGATATCAATGCACAAAGGCTAGAGAACAAGAAACAAGAACATAAAACTATTACATTTGTCATTTGCTTGCTATTGTTCCCATTAATTTTGTCCCCCTTATCTGGTATTGATAGAAATGTGTTTATTTTAAAGAGGAAGGAACAATAATACGAAATTCGTTATACTAGTGATCCACTGCCACCACCATGATAATGACGTAAGAAAACAGTTCTGAAGGATTTCTCCAACATAAATCATGTAAGCAATGCAGCGGCACAAAACCATCAGATCTAAGAAAATCTCAAATGTTATTGCATACATTTTGCATAGTAGGTAGTGCAGCACTGTGCACAAATCATTCCCCATCCTCACTGACTTCAGGGAAGAGGAGATTACACACTTCATGCACATGCAGGAACGCAGTGTGACCGTCTACCCATGTTTCAACTATACCCTTGGGTTGCGGTCTTGTTGCAGCTCCCCGCCGTGCCAGTCCTGCCAGTAATCTTAATAAGAGCTAACTGGAGGTAATTACCCGGCCGCACATAGGAAGCAATTTCTAACACAGTTCTTGAAAATGGCAAGAAAGCATTGTCTAGAATGTGTGAAACCTATGATCTCCGCAATGTACAAACAGGTTGGTTTTTTTTTACTAAAGACTGAAAAGTTCTTCCTTGAAAAGTATTAATAAGACCCAATACACAATATCAATGTCATCTAACCACTATAAGAAAAGAAAATACAATACAAAGAAACATGGCAGATTAACTATAACACTTTTGCAATGAAGATACAATATCAATGACGCAAGGAAATACTGAAGAGTAGGCCACCTGTAGGGACGCCTGTTAGGACTGTCCTTATTGTCTCTCTTTAAGGGCTGAATTAACTGTACAGGAATCTCTACAATAGCACTTCAGTTACCAAGTAAGAGCTCATTCAGGTCTGTGAAAATCGGCCTCCACATGGACTGACCACAGGTCTCCTGACCTGACCTCAGCAGCCTCATAAGCATGTCATTTGGGTCAGGAGACCAGTGAGCAGTCCGGGCATTGTGGTCCTTGGGTGGACAGTAAGTAGAGATGAGTGAACTTGAACAGTAAACACAGAACACAGTCTTTTTAAAAAAAAAAAAAAAAAAAAAAAAGTGTTCGAGTTTAGGTACTTTACATATACAGTGGAACCTCGGTTTACGAGTAACTTGGTTGTGCAAGCAAATACTCACCCCACACACTTCCGGTTCCGTTCTTTCACCGCGCTCTGACCCGCTCTTGCAGTCCGTACACACACACACACACACACACACACACACACACACACACACACACACACACACACACACACACACACACACACACACACACACACACACACACACACACACACTATGCTCACCTTACCTTCCGTTCCATCACCGGCATGCTGGATCTTGTAGTTCGCCGTTACAGGATGTGTATCGGGTAACCATCGCGACTATGAAGGAACTTCTGCTGTCAGCCGCTTCTCAAAGGCAAGCGCACTGGCCAATCAGAAGCAAGCGGCTCATGCCTTTGACATCAGCACGCTGCCAGCGGTAGGTCCGACATCGGTCGCGATGGTTACCTAATACACTTCCTGTACCGGTGGACTACAAGAATCAGGAGGCCGGTGAGAGAATGGAAAGTAAGGTGAGCATAATATGTGTGTGTGTGCGCGTGTGGAATAGGGGACCAGGATGGGACATTGCACAAGTTGTGGAATGAATTGTCTGCATTGCAATGATTTCCTATGGGAAATCTTGCTTTGCTAGACGAGTAACTTGGTTTTCAAGCACACTCCCAGAACGGATTGTTCTCGTAAACCAAGGTTCCATTGTACGAACCACTCAAATAAGCGTCAATGTGCATGGGTACACCAAAAAAAAAAAAAAAATTATATATATATTATATACAGTATATACTAGAAGGTGGCCCAATTCTAACGTATCGGGTAGTCTAGAATGTGTATGTAGGTTAGCAGATTGAATAATATTGTAATGAATGGACTGGATGGGTTAGGTTTAAATTAGTATATTCTTATAATTGTTTATTGGTTTATAGGCTCTTTAGCACGCACGGTGTGGCGATGGTTGTCCCTGTAATGACGTCATTTTGGAGCGAGACAGACAGAATAAGGCAATGATATGCAGCATCCTGGTCTGTGTCCCATCCTGGTATAGTCTCCATCCTTGTATGGCCCCATCCTGGTATGTGGGCTGATGCTGTGATGTGGCCCAATGCTGGTATGTGCCCTCATTGTGGTGCAGCCACCATCCTGACATGTGCTCCCATCCTGCGGGGTAATGTGTGCGGGGAGCAGAGTGGGGAGCCGAGCGGGGCCATGGAGCTGAGAACGTCAGTGCTGGGGACTGCATGGCTGGGGACAGGTGACTATGTGTGTGTGTGTGTGTGTGTGTGTGTGTGTGTGTGTGTGTGTGTGTGTGTGTGTGTGTGTGTGTGTGTGTGTGTGTGTGTGTGTGTGTGTGTGTGTGTGTGTGTGTGTTCGTTCAGTGTATACATGCGGAGGACGGGGGTGGTGGAGCAGAGTGGGGTAATGTGTGCGGGGGCGGCGGAGCCGAGCCGGGCCATGGCACTGAGGATGTCAGTGCTGGGGACTGCATGGTTGGGGACAGGTGACTATTCGCGTGTGTGTGTATTCAGTGTATACATGCGGAGGGCAGAGTGCGAGGTGGGTGGAGCCAAGTGGGGTAATGTGTGCAGGGGGCGGAGGCGAGCGGTGGGTATGTGTCGGCTGGGTTGCCAGTGTGGGCTCCCGGGCGAGCGGTGGGTATGTGTTGGCTGAATTGCCGGTGTGGGCTCCTGGGGGTGCAGCACTCAGCGAGGAGTCAGGGCTCCGTGTGGGTGCGGGGAAAAGTGTTGGGCGTCGTCCTGTCGGCCCGTAGTTCGGGCTGTTCAGTTAGCTGAGCCGTTGGTCGCAGGCTCTTTAGCGCACGGTGTGGCGACGGTTGTCACTAATGACGTCATTTTGGAGCAAGACAGATATAATTGCCTTACTCTGTCTGTCTGTCTGTCTATCTATATATATAGCTATATCTGTATCCATATATCTATATCTAATTCTATCTCCCACTTTCCCTCCCCCAGAAGTGATCTGCTTATAGCTGGCTGCATGTGTTCGAAAAACCAGAACTGCCTAACCCGTGTCTTCCATTAGGCTTCAGGTCAAGTCTGGGTCGTGAGCTGCACTTTATCTAAAGTCTGGGAGAACCTGCCGAACCCAGACTTCAATGGATCCGCTCTTTTCTAGTGGACAGATTATTCACAGGAGTCTGAAAAATTTTCACATCCCTACTCTCAGGAAAGGAGAACATCAATAAGCACTAGGCTAGTCTGATGTGGGATGTCATGGTGTGAACTAACACCAGCAATACATTTTTGCTATATGTCCTCTGCGCAGTGTGATCAAGAATACAGTGAACTTAGGGTTTCATTACTCCATTGAAGTATTATGATAATGTTCAACCCACAAAAATAATAATACATCTAGCGAATAAAACAGTCATTAGTCCTTTAATCTCACACTATTTTATATATTAAAATTATAAAAAATACATAAGTATAGGGTAGGAATTCTTCTATATGTGTCTGGCTGTAAGACAACTGGCTGTAGCAGAAGCCTCACTGCACTAACTACAATAGCAGAACTGGAGAGCAATCCTTAATGTGTTATCTAAGCCGCAGCTTATTAGTCTTCAGCCGAGCAAAAATGGAAGGGATCAGAGAGAATTGACACCTGTGTGATCTACAATATCTTTACAAAATAATTTGCTTTAGAAAAACTGGAAAAAATCCTCGAGACTGAAAAACTGGGCAAGCTTTTCTTCTGTTAACATTTCTTACTAACTCGTAGATTGAGCATTTCTTAAATGTAGGGGAAGACAAAAATATCTTACAGGTTTGTGCTAAAGGAGTGGTATGACCATATTTTTTTCTCTGGTGAGAGTATTACATTAAATCACAAAAATGACATTTGCCTTGCATCAAGCCACTTCATCTCACAGATTTACAATTCGGCTACACCAGTTAAGAATACATATGTAGTCTGCCTTCAGCCGCGTGAATGAACTTTATACAGAGGAGAGTTAAGCGGGCTTTACACGCTACGATATTTCTTACGATATGTCGTCGGGGTCACGTCGTGACGCACATCCGGCATCGTTTGACATATCGTAGCGTGTGACAGCTACGAGCGACTGTGAACGAGCAAAAATACTCACCTTATCGTTGCTCGTTGATACGTCGCTCATTTTCAAAAAAATCGATTGTCCTTCTGCGTGCCAGATGTTCATTGTTCCCGAGGCAGCACACATCGCTCCATGTGAGACCCCGGGAACTACAAACACAGCTTACCTGCGTCCCGCCGACAATGCGGAAGGAAGGAGGTGGGCAGGATGTTTACGTCCCGCTCATCTCCGCGCCCTGCGCGTCTATTGGCCGGCGGCTATGTGACGTCGCTGTGACGCCGAACGTCCCTCCCCCTTCAGGAAGAGGATGTTCGCCGCCCACAGCAAATTGCCCGTGCCACACAAACAATGGGGGCGGGTGCGATCACACACGCGATCGCACAAGAAATCCACGCGTGTAAAGCAGCCTTTACTCAACATGGCCCTTAAAAACCTTGTTCGGCCAAGATACATTTTCACCATTACATGTCATGTGTGATAAGATATTGGCTGGTGGGACTTCAACAGCTGGGTTCTGCACTGATCGGCAGACCGGGGGACTTTTATTCCTTAGAATCAAAAGGGGGTTTGTATGCTTCATTCATTTGCTATGGGGCTGCCAGAAAAAAAAATTGGAAGCCCCATAGAAAATTAATGGAGTGGGGATCAGACATGCAAAATGATGTACCATTTTAAAAGTTTCCTCAGTCTGCCAATGCAGTAATTAAAGAATGTACGTCTGGAACTCCAATGGTGTGAACAAGGTGCAAGACTCAAAAACATACAGTCAGGACCAGAAATATTTGGACAGTGACACAAGTTTTGTTATTTTAGCTGTTTACAAAAACATGTTCAGAAATACAATTTTATATATATATATAATATGGGCTGAAAGTGCACACTCCCAGCTGCAATATGAGAGTTTTCACATCCAAATCGGAGAAAGGGTTTAGGAATCATAGCTCTGTAATGCATAGCCTCCTCTTTTTCAAGGGATCAAAAGTAATTGGACAAGGGACTCTAAGGGCTGCAATTAACTCTGAAGGCGTCTCCATCGTTAACCTTTAATCAATGAAGTAGTTAAAAGGTCTGGGGTTCATTACAGGTGTGTGGTTTTGCATTTGGAAGCTGTTGCTGTGACCAGACAACATGCGGTCTAAGGAACTCTCAATTGAGGTGAAGCAGAACATCTTGAGGCTGAAAAAAAAGAAAAAATCCATCAGAGAGATAGCAGACATGCTTGGAGTAGCAAAATCAACAGTCGGGTACATTCTGAGAAAAAAGGAATTGACTGGTGAGCTTGGGAACTCAAAAAGGCCTGGGCGTCCACGGATGACAACAGTGGTGGATGATCGCCGCATACTTTCTTTGGTGAAGAAGAACCCGTTCACAACATCAACTGAAGTCCAGAACACTCTCAGTGAAGTAGGTGTATCTGTCTCTAAGTCAACAGTAAAGAGAAGACTCCATGAAAGTAAATACAAAGGGTTCACATCTAGATGCAAACCATTCATCAATTCCAAAAATAGACAGGCCAGAGTTAAATTTGCTGAAAAACACCTCATGAAGCCAGCTCAGTTCTGGAAAAGTATTCTATGGACAGATGAGACCAAGATCAACCTGTACCAGAATGATGGGAAGAAAAAAAGTTTGGAGAAGAAAGGGAACGGCACATGATCCAAGGCACACCACATCCTCTGTAAAACATGGTGGAGGCAACGTGATGGCATGGGCATGCATGGCTTTCAATGGCACTGGGTCACTTGTGTTTATTGATGACATACCAGCAGACAAGAGTAGCCGGATGAATTCTGAAGTGTACAGGGATATACTTTAAGCCCAGATTCAGCCAAATGCCGCAAAGTTGATCGGACGGCGCTTCATAGTACAGATGGACAATGACCCCAAGCATACAGCCAAAGCTACCCAGGAGTTCATGAGTGCAAAAAAGTGGAACATTCTGCAATGGCCAAGTCAATCACCAGATCTTAACCCAATTGAGCATGCATTTCACTTGCTCAAATCCAGACTTAAGACGGAAAGACCCACAAACAAGCAAGACCTGAAGGCTGCGGCTGTAAAGGCCTGGCAAAGCATTAAGAAGGAGGAAACCCAGCATTTGGTGATGTCCATGGGTTCCAGACTTAAGGCAGTGATTGCCTCCAAAGGATTCGCAACAAAATATTGAAAATAAAAATATTTTGTTTGGGTTTGGTTTATTTGTCCAATTACTTTTGACCTCCTAAAATGTGGAGTGTTTGTAAAGAAATGTGTACAATTCCTACAATTTCTATCAGATATTTTTGTTCAAACCTTCAAATTAAACGTTACAATCTGCACTTGAATTCTGTTGTAGAGGTTTCATTTCAAATCCAATGTGGTGGCATGCAGAGCCCAACTCGCGAAAATTGTGTCACTGTCCAAATATTTCTGGACCTAACTGTACAACTATACAATAGGATAAAGAGCTGCACACCAGTCACAATGTATAGGCGACTAATTAAAAGCAGAACTGCTATGGGAATACTAAAATGAAAAATACAATGAACTATCTAAAAAAATGAAAAACATGAAAATGGAATATGCATAACTGTTATGAGTCTTGCACCTTGTTCACAGCATTCGAGTTCCAGACATACATTCTTTAATTAGTATGCATTTTCTGTCTGAGAACCCTGCCCCACCCATAGCCATGTGTCTTATTTCACATATATAGCTTGGTCCTTTGCTTCCCATACAGAACAAGTCTTTTAACTGCAAATGAGGTTACACATAGGTTAGAGACCGCAAAAATAGAGGTTACCTTGGTGTGGTTTTGGGGCTCTTTTGCATTGATCAATACAATGGCTAAACATCTCTTATTCATAGCAGTTATGCATATTTCATTTTCCCATTTTTCATTTTTTCAGATACTTAATTGTATTTTTCAGACTAGCATTCCCATAGTAGTTCTGCTTTTAATTATTCCCCTATACATTGTGTGCAACTCTTTATCCTATTGTATAGTTATATGTTTTTGAGTCTTGCACCATGTTCACGCACATTCTTTAATTAGTATGCACTTTCTGTCTGAGAACCCTACCCCACCCATAGCCAATGTATTTATTTCACATATATAGCTTGGTCCTTTGCTTTCCATACAGGGAAAGTCTTTTAACTGCAGGTGAGGTTACACATAGGTCAGGGACCCCAAAAATAGAGATTACCTTGCTGTCGTTTGGGGCTCTTTTGCATTGATCAATAAAATGGCTAAACATCTCTTATATTCCTATTATTCATAGCAGTTCTGCATATTCCATTTTCACGTTTTTCATTTTTTCAGATAGATAGTTCATTGTATTTGCCAATGCAGTAAAACCCCCACAGACCTATAAGTCATCACATATTCACAAAATAGGTGATCGCTAGAGATTAGCGAACCCAAACTGTAAAGTTCGGGGTTCGTACCAAACAAAGACTTTACAATTAAAAAAAAAAAAAAAAAAAAAAAAAAAAAAAGAAATCAGTGTCCAAGTTTGGCGTTTCAGTGCTTTTCGTATACTAACCACTTGATCGAGCATTACTGTGATCAGGTACGCTCGGTGCTCAGCCCAGTGCGAGCCACCTGCAGTCTCCGAATGGCTCGCACTGGGGGTAGAAACAATGTTTTCGGATGTTGTGTGTCCAAAAAAAACCTCACTCCCCGGAAGTGATCTATTTATCGCTGGCTGTATGTGAACGGAGAGAGCCGAACTGTCCAACCACTGACTTCCCAAACTGAACCCGTTGAATCTAGCGAACCTGAACTTCCATAGGTCCACTCATCTCTAGTGATGACTTAGGGGTACTTTGCACACTACGAAATCGCAGGTGCGATGTCGGTGGGGTCAAATTGAAAGTGACGCACATCCGGCGTCGCTGTTGACATCGGATTATGTGAATCCTTTTTACTACGATTAACGAGCGCAAAAGCGTCGAAATCGTATGATCGGTGTAGCGTCGGTCATTTCCATAATTTCGGAAGGACCGATGTTACGATGTTCCTCGTTCCTGCGGCAGCACACATCGCTGTGTGTGAAGCTGCAGGAGCGAGGAACATCACCTTACCTGCGTCCCGGATCCAATGCGGAAGGAAGAAGGGGGGCGGGATGTTTACGTCCTGCTCATCTCCGCCCCCCTGCTTCTATTGGCCGACTGCCGTGTGACGTCGATGTGACGGCGCACGACCCGCCCCCTTATGAAGTAGGCGGTTCGCCGGCCAGAGCGACAGCACATGGCAGGTAAGTGCATGTGAAGCTGCCGTAGCGATAATGTTCGCAACGGCAGCTATCACAAGATATCGCAGCTGCGACGGGGGCGGGGACTATCGCGCTGGGCATCGCTATAATCGGCTTGTGATGTCGTAGTGTGCAAAGTACCCCTAACTTTGACTGTGCAACCCCTTGAAAGATAACCCACCTGATAGACCTATTTAGAGAAAGATGGCTCATAAAAAAGGTATAATAAAACCGGATATGCTGGGGGTACGTGAGAACTGGCGTGGGGGTATGTATAATTTAGACTATAGCTTTAGGCACCCATTTTTCTATAACTCTACAATTTCTATAATGTCAGAGCTATGCGGCATAGGAGCTGAAGGCAGAAAGCGACGCTGGTGGGTTTGGGAGGGGACGTGCTGTTAATAAAGAGAATAATGCTGGCCTCAGAAAGTTAATGAATCTATTAGCACATCATTCCAAAGTAAAACGACTTCTCCGGCTCTGGCTTTGCTGTCATCTATCTTATTATTACTGGGGGGGAAACTGGACACAGCTTAGGAGAGAAATTTATTAAACTTAGTTTAAATGAAAATGTCATTTCCAAGGCTGCCTGCCCCCGTATCCTATCCACATGATGAGAATGGCAAATCCAGCAGCAGAGAGGTTAACCGAGGACAAAACTCGATTCAGACCTCAATGCAGCTGTGACGGTCACAATGCAGATTGTGTTATTATATTATGCTACAAAACCCGGATCATGAGAACCAATTACATTACTAGCAGGTTGCTATAAAGAGACATTTGAAGGACTTTAGCAAATATTCTGTAGGGCAAAATATTACAAGAAACCGGGATAAATGTAACCTAGAATAAGAGCACTGAGCAGGGGAAGAATCCACGAGGACGCAGTGCTAACAAACCAGATCTTCAATGCCCTTGGATAAGACAGCAGTATTTGTGTACAATTACAATCACATCCAGAGCACAGAGCTGGAAACTGTTGCTGTGAAGGGAAATATCCATGTCTCATATTAAAAAATAAAGTAGACAGTATAGGGCTTCACAGCAGGTTTTTACTATATAATTTGACAGCAGGATGATGTAGGGGCAGAGAGTCTGATTCCAGTGATGTGTTACTTAGCTGTGTGTAGTGGTTTCAATAAAATCAGTGTTTTATCACTAAGAGAGTAAAGGCCACTTTACACACAGAGATAAAACTGCGGCAGATCTGTGGTTGCAGTGAAATTGTGGACAATCAGTGCCAGGTTTGTGGCTGTGTACAAATGGAACAATATGTCCATGATTTCACTGCAACCACAGATCTGCCAAAGATTTATCTCTGCGTGTAAAGTGGCCTTAACACTACAAGATTAGGTGTCTTGTTCCTTCTAGTCAACTGCTCTGTATAACTGCCCACAAACTGATTAGCAACTTTCTGCCTATGAACTGTGTACACAGAAAGCTGCCAATCAGTGTAGGCCGGGTTATACACAGCTCCGCATTCAGAGAACTGCTAGATCTGCAGCTGAACAAACATTGATTGTATGAAAATGACAGCAAGCAGACACCACACTATAATCAGGGTCTCTGCTCCTACATCATGCTATCATCACATTGCACTGGAAAAACCTGCTAAAATATTCCCTTTAAATGAGTTGATAGAAGAGCATATCAGGAAAGGAGGATTATTTTTATTTTTAATTGGGAAAAGGAGGGACAATTTGAGCTGTTATTTATTTTTCTAAAATATTTTTTAGCATTCTTCACCTTAGGGGACTTAGAAATACTGAGGTACTGCTGTATGCTTGTTGTGCACAAGCATTCGGATTATCGTCATTTTGTGAATCTGGTGTTCACAGTAGTACCATCACGATAGGCACGGGGGTCTTCAGCATATTGACAGTCATCATGGCAACCCATGATCGCATCATGGGGCTTTGGAGGGCGCATAGATTGATGCACCCCCCTGCCAGCGCACTGTAAATGCCGCTGTCAAAGATTGACAGAAGAAGGTAACAGGTCAAAGCCGTGGACGGAGAGGAGCGCAACGCACGGCTGTTAAAGGCAGATGATGGCTGAATATCACAGCCTTTTTAGTTTAGGGAACACAGCACTCCTATGGAGATGACATGCTTGGATGGGGTCCCACCCTGTAAACATTAAGGTAGTAAAGAATCTAGCACTCCTTAGTGGAATACGTAGGGCTGTGGTAGCAGCACTCGGAGAATAGCGACTACTTTGTGGGAGGGATGTGCATGTCTCCAGTGCCAATAGTCACAATCCTCAGAAAAAAAAGGGGGTCTGTGGAGAAAAAGCACAATAGGGTCTTACCCCGGTAGACTTGGGGGCGATATCAGAGCAATCCTACTCACCAAGTAGGGTTGTGACAGTCACAACACCTGTAACAGCATAAATCTGGATCACGGCAGCAATACCCCAGGCGGTTGATAACAGAGAGAGGTAGTAGAACGGGGCTTTCACACACCGCGCCAATGACCGCTGATGATATCTTGGATTAATGTAAACTTTTATTTTTGCACAGGTCTACGCGTTTCAGGAGGCTCTGCTCCCTTCCTCAGGACCAATAGGCATAAGATACATCAAAGTTTACATTAATCCAAGATATCATCAGCGATCATTGGCGCGGTGTGTGAAAGCCCCGTTCTACTACCTCTCTCTGTTAATAGTCACAATCCTCTGAGTGCTACTACCATGGCCATATCTGAGTATTCCTTTATCACCCCTGTATGTTTGATGAAGGTCAGTTTGACCGAAACAGCCCATGACTTACACTGTATACTGGACCACACTATTAAAAATCTACATTACCAAAGATTGCTGGATTCTTTACTACATGAATATCACAGCCATTATGTGCTCAATTCCTAAGTTTGCATCAAAGTCAGGGAGCCAGCAAATGACGCAACTGTCCATCATATATTGGTAAGGCATCATTGGTGATCAGGAGCACACGGCTCCCCAGCCTCCCAGCTTGCTATGGGGGAAGGCCAGTGAGCTCCTGATTGATTACCAGGTCGAATAGTGTATTGTTGTACTAGAAGCCTGAACTGTGCTCGCTCAGTGATGCTGGAGCGGAGTTAGATTTGCCTTTGTAGCATGGAAGGAACGCAGAAACAGTAAACTTTGCTTTATTGGGAGCACAGAAGTGGCCAGAGATGAGCTTCAATCATTGCGGTTTATCTTTGAAATGTTGCGGTCAATTAATGATGTTGGCCTTTAAATGGGACGTGTGCAGGTGCTTGTGCACAACAGCAATCGCAGTCGAAGGGCCTGCAAAAGTCCCCAGCACTTCCATCTTGGTACTCCTGTAAAGCTCAGCCACAGGCTAAGCTTCATAGGAGACCAAGGTTTTAAATATGTATTACAATACTTATGACAGTATGTAGAATAGGCGATCTGACTATCACAGATTCAAGTCCTGCAAGGGATCTTAATATTAGAGAAAAAAAAATTTAAAATTTTTTAAAAAAACATAAAACCTTTGAATTACCCTCCTTCCCCCTCCCCCCCACTAAAAATAGAAAAAACAAACAAACAACTTGGAATTGCCGTATCCATCCTAGTGTGGCCTAGGAAAATATAAAATGATGAACCTGTTAGTAAACAACAAAGAGTAAAAAACAAAATGGCAGAATTTTGAACTTTTAGTCACCACTACTCTCTAAAAGAAAGAAAAAAAAATACAATAAAAAGTTGATCAAAAAAACAAATTGGTATAAATAAAACCATCAAATGACCAAGAAAAAAAAAAACAAGCCCACCCAGCTAAATTGCCAAAAAAAAAAAAAATATGATGGGCATGGAAAAATGTAGCAAACAAAAAAAACAAACCTTCAAAATCTTCTTTAACGACTCAAAGAAAGAAAAAAAAAAAAAAAAGTCTCTGCAATTTTTGTACCTGTGTGATTGTACGGAGCTGGAGAATCAGGATTCAGAGTCACTTTTATGACAAATAATGAAACAAAAATCCCCCCAAACTTTTTTTTTTTAATTTCAAAACTACTTGCAATGAAAAATTCCTCATACAGCTATTTATGAAAAATAAAAAAGCTATGGCTTTTAAGAGCGGGAAGGAAAATACAAACATAAAATAAGACTTTAATAGGTCAAGGAAATGGCAAAGTTGGATATAATCACAAGCCCTTTGCACACCAAGGGTACTTTCACACTTGCGTTAATTACCTTCTGGCGCAATCCGCCCTTTTGGAAAACAGCAGAATCCGTTAACGGATTCCGCTGTTTCCCATAGACTTGTATGGATGACGGATTGTGGCAAAAGTACCTGCGTTGCTTCCGCTGGCCGACGCTGCGTTTCTTCCGCCGGGCGGAAGGAACGCAGCATGTAACGTTTTTTTGAGCGGCGGAATCCTTTATTTTTTCACTGCGCATGCGCATTTTTTTTTTTTTTTTAATCACAGAAACTTTATTTTGTTTCTCGGTGGCCGAACGTTCAGCTGAGAGCCCAGCAGCCGGCTTTTGAGAGCGCTCAGCTGATCGCCAGGCGGCCGACTTCTGTGAACGATCAGCTGAGCGCCCGGCAGCCGGCTTTTGAGAGCGATCAGCTGAGCGCCCGGCAGCCGGCTTTTGAGAGCGATCAGCTGAGCGCCCGGCAGCCGGCTTTTGAGAGCGATCAGCTGAGCGCCCGGCAGCCGGCTTTTGAGAGCGATCAGCTGAGCGCCCGGCAGCCGGCTTTTGAGAGCGATCAGCCGAGCGCCCGGCAGCCGGCTTTTGAGAGCGATCAGCTGAGCGCCCGGCAGCCGGCTTTTGAGAGCGATCAGCTGAGCGCCCGGCAGCCGGCTTTTGAGAGCGATCAGCTGAGCGCCCGGCAGCCGGCTTTTGAGAGCGATCAGCTGAGCGCCCGGCAGCCGGCTTTTGAGAACGATCAGCTGAGCGCCCGGCAGCCGGGTGATCAGCTGATCGTTCACAATAGTCTGCTACCGGTAAAACTGTAAAGAAGAAAGAAAAAACAAAAAACAAAAAAAAAAAAAAAAAACTTTGTTCCAGCACATAGGGAGTATAAACTTCTTTGTATTGAAAAAAGTAAAAAAACACACGGATGGTAGGTGAAAAAAAAAAGCAAACTGGTCCCAGAAACACTGGCTTATGCGTTTCAAGGCTGACACCTATCCATTGTGTTGATGATTAAGAGGAGTCAGCCTCGAAACGCGTAAATCGGTGTTTCTCGGGCCAGTTTGCTGTTTTTTCACCTACCATCCGTGTGTTTTTTACTATATTTCTTCAATAAGAATAAGTTTATACTCCCTATGTGCTGGAACAAAGTTTTTTTTTCCTTGGATTGTTTTTGGACAGACGCCATGCACTTGGAGGAACATGTGAGCTGGATACCATTGAACTTTCTTGATAAAGCCTTTAGGTTAGGTAAACAACAGCACACAGCGTGATAAGAGAGGCATAGTTGATTTTTGTTTGTTAACCACTACAACATGCTGTCCTCTGATTTCATAGCAAAAACCTGCTGATAGAGTCTGTTTAAGAAACTAAAGCCAACAATTTACTAAATGACTGTCATTGGGAAGAACACAAGGATGTGTTAATTAATGAGAAACGAAGAAAAATAAAAATGGAAAAGAAAAGGAGAACAATTTTAGAACCGTGCCTAGTAGTTACTGTAGCACTGGGGTCAGAGGGTCATATTTGACCACGATTGTGTGTTTTTGTATTCTTCGAGGTTTCCTCGGGCTGCTCTGGCGTCCTCCCATGTTTTGTGCTTAAATTAATTGGCTTCCAATGAAACTGGCCCCAGAGTATGTGTGCATGATGGAGATAGGGAAATTACATTCTGAAGCCCAGGGAGACCGGGATCAATAGCAGAGCATTCTCTGTACATCGCTGCAGGACACGTTGGCTCCAGGTAAAGAACATTCTACAAAGAAATAAACCTTACCGCTGTCTTCGCTTTGGAAATGTCATCGATTTGAAGATGGAGATCCTCCATTTCAACCTCCATAGATTTTCGCGACTTTACTGCAGCTGCGCAAGTAAATTCAGACTCTTCCAGCTGTGATTAAAACACAGAATTCAATAAGACAGTTCGACAAAGACTTGGGCTATCAATATTTCTTGGAGATTTGATTTACGACCTTAACTACATGGATGGGAAGGGAAGAAGAGAACGAGCTATAGAGCCGGGTGAAAACATATGTAAAGAAATGCCATTATATATTCGCGTCAGCCTTGAGGAGATGCACAAAAGCATTTTAATGGGGCCGTTTACTCCATTTGTATGGAATTCCAGAAACACATATCTCGCTACTGCGTGGATACAGTCTGTCACACTTGCATGATAGCAGATACTTGGAGGCAGATTTACAGCACAGAGTGTCAGAGATGGTAAAATATTTCCCCACAAGTAAATAACATTGCAGAAAACACAGAATTTATGGTCTGGTAGCGTTTGGAGGGAGTAGAAATACCGGGCCAGCAATACCCGGGCACCAATCTGCTTTACATTATGAAACGGCCTCTCGGGGATTTCTCACCGCTCTCCGATAATTGTTTTACCCCTTCAGAGTACACTCGAGCACAGGCGAAAGCTCCGAGGTTGTAACACTTTTATCAAGAAGCTGTCACAGGAGTCATGGTGGATTTTGTTTCTATTAAGTACTCAATTTTTTCCCTTTATTTTTGTTTTCAGAAATGTTGTGAAACATTTCTTCTAGGAGAATAATACTGTTACTTATTATATAGGGTCACAAAGTCTTAAAAGGGAATCGGTCACCACGTTTTTTGCCACCTAATCTGAGAGCAGCATAATGTAGGGACAGAGATCCTTATTCCAGCGATGTGTCACTTACTGGGCTGCTTATTGTAGTTTTGATAAAAATCACTGTTTAATCAGCAGTAGATTAGCATTAGCGGACTACCGGCAACATGTTTAATCAGCAGTAGATTATCATTAGCGGACTACCGGCAACATGTTTAATCAGCAGTAGATTATCATTAGCGGACTACTTAGAATGCTGCCGGTAGTCCAGCATATTCATGAACTCTGTGTAACTGCTAGATCTGCAGCAGAGAAAACATTGATTTTATCAAAATGACAGCAAACCGCTCAGTAAGTGACACATCGCTGGAATCAGGGTCTCGGTCTCTGCATTATATATAAAATGAAAGCTGCACACCAAATTCAGAGAAATATGAATAAACATAACTGCTCTATGATACATAATGAAAAATACAATTAGCCATATGAAAAATTGAAAATGTAACATTCATGACTGCTAAGGATTATTTGATTTTGCTAATGCAATGATCAATTCATTACTGCCCGATAAATAAGAGATTACCGTGAAGGGGTTATCAGGCAGTAATGAAATGATCAATACATTAGCAGAATTTTTTTTTTCTCTCTCAAATAATCCTCAGCAGTCATGCAATGTTACATTTTCAATTTTTCATATGGCTAATTGTATTTTTCATTTATGTATCATAGAGCAGTTATGCTTATTCATATTTCTCTGAATTTGGTGTGCAGCTTTCACTTTATATAAACTGTGTATTTTTTGGCTAGCGCCCTGTTCACATTTGCAATGGTGTTCCAGCAGTCTTTTTGTCTGTCTCTACATTATGCTGCTCTCAGATGGGGAGCAAAAACCTGCTGACAGATTCAATTTAAAGAAGCCCCCCATTAACTTTTTTCTTTTTCCTAAACCTGTGTATATGTGTATGTACTGTAGGTTTAGTGTAAAATATACTCCTCTACCGCCATCTTCTCCAGAGTCCAGCGCCGTTCTGCTCCTCTTCTCAGTGACGTCACCACTCTTCAGACTCTCCGGGTCACTCTATGCTTTATGTGTGAGCCGGGAGCCTCTTACAGTATAGGTCTATGGGATCTTTGTTTTGACATTCCACCATAGAATTACATTGTAAAGGCCATTTCAAAGTCTGAAGAGCGGTAACGTCACTGAGAAGAGGAGCAGAACGGCGTAGGCGAGTATATAAACACACTCTACAATATATACACAGGTTTGGAGACAAAACAGCTTTTGGAGGGCTTCTTCAAAGAGCAGTAAGAGCTGCAAGTTTTTTAGTTTATCTGTTCATGAGAAATCTAAGTGACAACTAATACAGATGTCATTAAGGATCCCGCTGCTTTCCTAGAATCCTGAAAGTCAAATGATTACACAGTACGACCAAGTTCCCACAAAATCAGCAGTCTTGGATCAGCCATGGCTGGGTCAATGTGTTGCGCTATGCTCTCATCCACACAGAGGCCTGCATGATATGTACTATTTCCATCCAGAAATCAGACCACACTAGCGCATGCTGTGATTAAAAATCACTCACGTGCACTGACATTGGCCAACCTCGGTCAGGATGCCGTGACTATATGCCGTCTGCTCCACACATGGACAACACACTGCCTGCCAACGCGTTTTTGTGACCCCCAGCCAAATGCCTCCCTTCCATATAGTTTTGTAGCCTGGCAGAAATGCTATTCTGGAGTCAGGGAACATCCAGTGAAAACCAAAAGGCCAACTGAAGAAAAGATTTACTAGATTTGGTGGTGCATGGGGATAGAGAGGCTTTTCATTCTCAGATTTAGCGGGTAATAAGCCTGGGGCAGCAGGGGGGATTGGTTACCTTGCAATTTATTAAAGAGAACCAACCAGCAGGATTTTCATATATAAAGTAAAGCCAGTGCTATACTGGGGCTAGGACACTGAATGTCAGCATAGCTTCTGTTCTAAGATTGGATGTTTCATTTCAGAAATATGTACAAGTAAAGTTCCAGCAATGCACTGCTATTTGATTGACAGATGCAACAGGAAGGGAATATGGTCAAGTCTTGCTATCTATTCCCACCCCTGTCTGCTGCCTGGCCTTCATCTCACTGTCACCCTCATACACGTTAACTTCGGCGCAGGCACACAGACAGGGGCTGGAATAGATCGCAAGACCCGACCCACATATTCCCTTCCTGTTGCACCTGTCCATCAAATAGCAGGGCATTGCTGGAACTTTACTTGCACATATTTCTGAAATGAAACATCCAGTCTCTGAACAAAAGCTATGCTTACATTCAGCGTCCTAGCACCAGTGTAGCACTGGATTTGCTTTATATATGAAAATCCTGCTGGTTGGTTGAGTTTAAATTGACCTTTGTGTAGCTGTAGGGAAAATTCGTGAGCTCCATTAATGACTGAGCCGGATGTGAACAATGATCATCTGGGCACAGCACTGTGGAATATGTTGGTGCTATACAAGCACCAAGAAAACAAATTACACAACACATTCTCAATAATACTGTACAAAGCAGTCACTGTACAGAACAGTATTGAAAGGCTACCATTTAAAAAAAAAATAAATAAAAAATTATATATCTATCTAGCTATCTATCTATCTATATATCTATATATCTATATATAAAAATGTATCTTAGAAATGTGTCCCCTTAACTCAATAAAACATTAAAATAAGCAGAAAGGAGTCCATTACGGTGCATCATAAGGACTTTTGCAAAACTACATCCCTAGCTGTGCTGAACATTTTGAGAAGGGCTGGTTTAAAAGGTTAAAAAACACAAAACACGAAAAAAACTCTGTAAAAAAAAATGACAGTCCCTACATATTAATAATGAAGTGCCGGTGCCAGTACCTGGCTCCTCAGCTGTGCAATCTCCCGTTTGCTCGGAGCATTGTTCTTTAGGTGGTCCAGCATGATCTGTGCATCGGCCAGCAGCGCTTTTGTTCTCTTCAGGTCCTTCCGTAGACGTTTCTCGGTTTCAAAGTCACGCTGACCGACCTAGAGCCAATGTAACAGTGTGAATCATGGTCCTGAAGCCAGCGCCGGCCTACTACAAAGTGCTTCCAGCTCCAGGCAGGCAGCATGCACGACTGCTCGCTCTGACCTTTTTTATTTTTAAACATACCTGTTCGCTAACAGAATTTAATCTGCTTTCCAGGTCTCTCTTCTCTCTCAGGACCTTCTGTTTATCCTCATACTCCTCTTCTAATTGAACTTCCATCTGCTTCAGCTATTCAGATGGCAAGAGGCCGGATGTCAAAAGAACAGTCTTCAATTACACGGCATTGAAAATCTCAACACATTCAGGTGGTTGTAGCAATGAGCAGGAGATTTTTACTAAATAAGTCTGAGCTGCAGTACCACACTCAGCCTGAGGACAAGCTGGGCGCTATAAGTTACAGAAAGCAGCAATATTTTTATAATTTCATACAACACTTCAAGGACGACGTCTATAACAAATGGAAAACATCACTATGATAATATCCAACTCTTGTCTGCGGTTTCATTCAATCAATATCCAATAAACTCATCTGGGTGCTATCTGGACATCGTCTTCTTAGAGGGAACCGGTCACCACTTTTTTGGCCTCTAAGCTGCGGCCACCACCACTGGGCTCTTATATACAGCATTCTAACATGCTGTATACAAGAGCCCAGACCGCTGTGTACAACATAAAAAACACTTTACAATACTTACCCAACGGTCACGCGCTTGGCCAGATGGGCGTCTCCGTTCTCCAGTGCCTCCTCTTTCTGCCATCTTCGTCCTCTTTCTGAAGCTTGTGTGCATGACGCTTGTACGTCATACACACTCGGCGGTCCTGCGCAGGCGCACTACAATACTTTGATCTGCCCTGAGCACTGATCAAAGTGCACCTACGCAGGACCCGATTGCCGGCGAGTGTGTAGGACGTCGGACGCATCATGCACGACAGCTTCAGAAGATGGAGGACGAAGCGCCGGCACCGGACAACGGAGACGCCCATATGGTCAACCGCGCGACCGTTAGGTAAGTATTATAAAGTGTTTTTTATGTTCTCACAGCGGCCTGGGCTCTTACATACAGCATGTTAGAATGCTGTATATAAGAGCCCGGTGGTGGTGGCCGCAGCTTATAGGGCAACAAAGTGGTAACAGGTTCCCTTTAAAATGAAGCCAGAATGCATCCAGTCAATGGGGTGATTTGGTGCCACTCATATGTGCACTGGAGGCCCTGTTCACTAGAGGAGGACACATTCACTATACCTGCCGATCGTGCACACCTCTGGGTAGGTGTGTGGGGTCGTAAAATCAGCAGCACCTCTGATCTGGATAGCCCATTTAACTGTTATTGAATATAAGGTTGTGTCACCCAAAGAGGTGGCTGCTCTTTGTGTGGCTCATAGAATTGGATCTTAAGGAGGTAAAACTAATAAGAAAAGAAATATGTTTCAGTAGTCTTTTGAATGACCGCGTGGCTTGCAATGGTAGTTGAAAATGCAATTTCTATCATCTCTTTATAGGGACTAGTGATGAGAGGATACTACCATGCTTGGTGCTTACAACGAGCAGTCAAACACTCGGATGGGCTCGACTCGTTTACTGAGTATAATGGAAGTCAATGGGGAACTCGAGAACTTTTACAATTATACTCGGTAAACGAGTCAAGCCCATCTGAGTGTCCAAGTGCTCATAACAAGTACCGAGCACCCGAACATGGTAGTGCTCACTCATCACCAACAGGGACCAGTCAGGAGCTCAAGAGCTAGCGCGTTAGCTCCTAACCCTGACCTCGCCTTTATAACTACACCGATTTCTATAGAATGGTATGTGTAGTAGCCCAAAACGTTTACTAATGCACCCCTCACCTCTACCCCACTTGTTGCAGACACCAGGCTAGTGACGCAACTGTGCTGCTGGCCTGACCTGTGACTGGCGCAGAAGAGAGATTATGAGAATAACCCTTTAAGAGAGTGATCCCTTCTATGAAGTCCATGTGCCCTAATGGAATGACGAAACTCATTCATATCCCTATTTAAATCCGATTGTTCTAATCTACCCTCCCAGCCGGACAGAGTTACCTTTTTCTGACATGACTGCCGAATCTCCTCCACTTCTTCATCTTTATTCTCAAGTTCTTTGGAGTGTGACTGCCGGAGCCTTTCCGTCTCCATCTCCAGACGTAATTTTGACTAAACGGGAAAAAACAATATATATTCTTAAATATACCTGACACCCCCTATTGTTCTGCTTACACTTTTATATTCAGAGACCACTCTTACACAATGAACCATTTCATAAACTTGTAAATGGTGGCACTGTAATTCATGCAAACTAGTATGGCAACTGAAAATGTAGATTTGTTGGAGTCTACAACGATATTCTTCAGAGCTTTGAAGAGAATATCACGGAATGGGATGAGCTGAAATAGTGGACTCAGCACGTGGCTAGCAGTGACCCAGATATTGGGTAAAAAATAATGAAATCCCTTTTTTTTCTAATCTTAATAGAAGACCTCAGGCCACCTCATCATCATCACCTTTTCAACCCACCAAGCCTGTTTGGGCCTTATTGAATTGCTATATTTTTCTAATTTTGCCTCTTTGCATTTCATTAGCCGCTCTACACCAGGCTTAGGCACAGGAGTGCCAGCAGTAGGACTTCACGTTTGTCAAAGCGCCACTGTGATCAAGATCGATTAGGTTGAAACGTTGTTCCCTGTCGCCTTTACCTATTTGCATATTGAAATAAGAGTGTGCCATCCTATATAGAGTGACATGAATAAAGGGTTAAACATGAAAGATCAGAGGTTCTTTTCGCAGATAAGTATATGCAGCATTAATTCTCAAGTACTGTGAGGGGCATATCGGTGGCTGTTTAAGGATTTTTGAGGACTTTCACCTAGATGACCTATCCTTAGGAGCGGACTTCTGTGACTATGGAGCACCAGAGGCGGCAAAACTGCATCCAATATACAGCAGCCGTTAATTGTACTCCATCCCTCTTTCAATAGGAGAGGTGCAGTATTATGTATGGAACTTGGATCAGCAGTGAATGACGGGAGTGGGACCTTCGATGTTCTAATATTGATGGAACAGGTTATTCAGAGAACATGCAAAACATCAAGCAATGAATATCTTGAATGTAAAAAAGGAGTGTTTAGATTTGAAGGGGACTTTCTAATCTTGGATTTTACAGACCAGGGTTTCTAACCTTAGGTCCCCGGACCACATGTGGCCCATGATTGCTCGTAATGTGGCCCAAGACAGATTTCCAGTGGACTGCAATGCTCCAATGCATACTGGGCTGCCAGTCCAATTTTTTGGATAACTGGCTCTTTAGTTTTTATGGAGACAATTGAGTGTGCATATAGTGACCTGTACTGAAAGCCACCATGCACAGAAGACTAGAATAATTATGTCAGCACATTCTTGGTGGCTGGACTATCTGTCTCCTATTAGTCGGCTATGCGATGTATATACAGCAGTCGGTGTCCGCTATGCGATGTATATACAGCAGTCGGTGTCCGCTATGCGATGTATATACAGCAGTCGGTGTCCGCTATGCGATGTATATACAGCAGTCGGTGTCCGCTATGCGATGTATATACAGCAGTCGGTGTCCGCTATGCGATGTATATACAGCAGTCGGTGTCCGCTATGCGATGTATATACAGCAGTCGGTGTCCGCTATGCGATGTATATACAGCAGTCGGTGTCCGCTATGCGATGTATATACAGCAGTCGGTGTCCGCTATGCGATGTATATACAGCAGTCGGTGTCCGCTATGCGATGTATATACAGCAGTCGGTGTCCGCTATGCGATGTATATACAGCAGTCGGTGTCTGCTATGCGATGTATATACAGCAGTCGGTGTCTGCTATGCGATGTATATACAGCAGTCGGTGTCCGCTATGCGATGTATATACAGCAGTCGGTGTCCGCTATGCGATGTATATACAGCAGTCGGTGTCCGCTATGCGATGTATATACAGCAGTCGGTGTCCGCTATGCGATGTATATACAGCAGTCGGTGTCTGCTATGCGATGTATATACAGCAGTCGGTGTCTGCTATGCGATGTATATACAGCAGTCGGTGTCTGCTATGCGATGTATATACAGCAGTCGGTGTCTGCTATGCGATGTATATACAGCAGTCGGTGTCTGCTATGCGATGTATATACAGCAGTCGGTGTCTGCTATGCGATGTATATACAGCAGCCGGTGTCTGCTACAGTTAGGTCCAGAAATATTTGGACAGTGACACAAGTTTTGTTATTTTAGCTGTTTACAAAAACATGTTCAGAAATACAATTATATATATATAATATGGGCTGAAAGTGCACACTCCCAGCTGCAATATGAGAATTTTCAGATCCAAATCGGAGAAAGGGTTTAGGAATCATAGCTCTGTAATGCATAGCCTCCTCTTTTTCAAGGGACCAAAAGTAATTGGACAAGGGACTCTAAGGGCTGCAATTAACTCTGAAGGTGTCTCCCTCGTTAACCTGTAATCAATGAAGTAGTTAAAAGGTCTGGGGTTGATTACAGGTGTGTGGTTTTGCATTTGGAAGCTGTTGCTGTGACCAGACAACATGCGGTCTAAGGAACTCTCAATTGAGGTGAAGCAAAACATCCTGAGGCTGAAAAAAAAGAAAAAATCCATTAGAGAGATAGCAGACATGCTTGGAGTAGCAAAATCAACAGTCGAGTACATTCTGAGAAAAAAGGAATTGACTGGTGAGCTTGGGAACTCAAAAAGGCCTGGGCGTCCACGGATGACAACAGTGGTGGATGATCGCCGCATACTTTCTTTTGTGAAGAAGAACCCGTTCACAACATCAACTGAAGTTCAGAACACTCTCAGTGAAGTAGGTGTATCTGTCTCTAAGTCAACAGTAAAGAGAAGACTCCATGAAAGTAAATACAAAGGGTTCACATCTAGATGAAAACCATTCATCAATTCCAAAAATAGACAGGCCAGAGTTAAATTTGCTGAAAAACACTTCATGAAGCCAGCTCAGTTCTGGAAAAGTATTCTATGGACAGATGAGACAAAGATCAACCTGTACCAGAATGATGGGAAGAAAAAAGTTTGGAGAAGAACGGGAACGGCACATGATCCAAGGCACACCACATCCTCTGTAAAACATGGTGGAGGCAACGTGATGGCATGGGCATGCATGGCTTTCAATGGCACTGGGTCACTTGTGTTTATTGATGACATAACAGCAGACAAGAGTAGCCAGATGAATTCTGAAGTGTACCGGGATATACTTTCAGCCCAGATTCAGCCAAATGCCGCAAAGTTGATCGGACGGCGCTTCATAGTACAGATGGACAATGACCCCAAGCATACAGCCAAAGCTACCCAGGAGTTCATGAGTGCAAAAAAGTGGAACATTCTGCAATGGCCAAGTCAATCACCAGATCTTAACCCAATTGAGCATGCATTTCACTTGCTCAAATCCAGACTTAAGACGGAAAGACCCACAAACAAGCAAGACCTGAAGGCTGCGGCTGTAAAGGCCTGGCAAAGCATTAAGAAGGAGGAAACCCCGCGTTTGGTGATGTCCATGGGTTCCAGACTTAAGGCAGTGATTGCCTCCAAAGGATTCGCAACAAAATATTGAAAATAAAAATATTTTGTTTGGGTTTGGTTTATTTGTCCAATTACTTTTGACCTCCTAAAATGTGGAGTGTTTGTAAAGAAATGTGTACAATTCCTACAATTTCTATCAGATATTTTTGTTCAAACCTTCAAATTTAACGTTACAATCTGCACTTGAATTCTGTTGTAGAGGTTTCATTTCAAATCCAATGTGGTGGCATGCAGAGCCCAACTCGCGAAAATTGTGTCACTGTCCAAATATTTCTGGACCTAACTGAATGTGATGTATATACAGCAGTCGGTGTCTGCTATGTGATGTATATACAGCAGTCGGTGTCTGCTATGAGATGTATATACAGCAGTCGGTGTCTGCTATGAGATGTATATACAGCAGTCGGTGTCTGCTATGTGATGTATATACAGCAGTCGGTGTCTGCTATGTGATGTATATACAACAGTCGGTGTCTGCTATGTGATGTATATACAACAGTCGGTGTCTGCTATGTGATGTATATACGCAGTCTCTGTCTTCTATGTGATGTATACAGCTGTCTTAGTGTATCATATGAATTATATACAGCAGTCTCAGTGTCTCCCACATAATGTATATACAGCAGAGTCTGTTTCCTATGTGATCTATATACAGCAATTTCTGTGTCTTATGTGATGTAAAGGGAAGTCAGTTTATGATTTGAATTATATGCAGTAGTCAAAGTGTCCCTATGTGATGTACATACAGCGTGCATGTACCATTTTGGCTCATCAACTTTCGTTAGTTTTTGTGTATTTAATGTGTGCCTCAAGACAACTATTCTTCTTCCAGTGTAGAAAAGATTGGACACCTCTGGTATAAATAAATTGCAAGTTTTACTTTGGAAGGGCTGATCGCGCAGTTAAAACACCAATGTTATGTGGAGTATCCCTTTATTTTCTTCTGTGGTCCACGGTTCAATCTCAGAGTGTAGGATTATGTATAAGTAATGCCACCGTATAAGAAAGCCACAAATAGGAACTGAGCCGTTGTGTGCACTTATGTGGGATGATCGCAGTCAATGCACAAACTTTAGTCAGTAGTGCACACGAGAGAGATTTCTGCAGTCTTTACTCGGCAAGCATGAAAAGATCCATCAACATATAGAGGAGTAGATCTGCAAACCACACCCGAGAGGGCATTCATGTAGAGTGACTGCCCCACAGAGGTGCAAGGAAAATGCCTGCTCGCAGCTCTCAGCCACAATTTCTGCGAAAAAAGGATAATGTAAGCAGTGAAGAGAGAGCTCCAAGTGCTGAACATATAGGAACGGAGGCCAGACAAGTCTCCTGATGACCATTCATCTCTCTGGCCCAGTCGCTGACTCTGCAACTGCTCCCTGATGTCAGGACAGCTAATGGCACTTCTTTAACTTTTACAGCTACCAACAGGAAGATATATAGATAATGGTCAAGAGCGGCCCGGGAAGGAGGAAGAGCAGCTGATGAACGGGGACATGAAATCTTACCGATTGTAGATATTTTTATTTTCTCTATCGTTTCATTGGGGGACACAGGACCATGGGTTATGCTGCTGTCACTAGGAGGCTGACACTAAGTAAACATAAAAAAGTTAGCTCCTCCCTAGCAGCATACACCCCGAGCCGGAGGCGGGCTCAGATCAGTTTTTAGCTTAGTGTCGTAGGAGGCTGATGTGGGCCGTCTCGGCCCCCCTCAGCCATGTATTTTTTTGCGCTTTTTTCTTTTATTTCGGCGCCGCTCATCACTCTCATACCTGTCGTCTTCTTCTCTGCAGGTATTCGCTTCACTCATTCTCCGCAGCCCCGTGGGTACCGCTCCCTAGGGTCGCAGGGGCTTGAGACATCGGGGCCCTCTCCCCCGCCCGTCCCCGTGGTACCACTCCCGGGGGTGCGCGTGTGGGCAGGTTGTTTTGTGGGCACCCCTGATTCGCCCTGAGGTATCACCCCAAAGGGCGTACAGGGGAGTACAGCAGGGATGGATCCTCTGCAGCGTGTGTGATAGGGGGCTGTCTACCCCCATCATGATGTCCACTACCCTGCCTCAGCACGCTCTCCCCCGGAGCCTTCCTGGACGAGCAGCGCTGTTCACAGGCAGGGCAGGGAGCCCTGCCTGCACCGCATCCATCGCTGAGCCGGCGCCGCCGATTGCAGGTAGGACCGACTTCCCTGCTCTTTCCCCCGGCCCTCTCCATAAATTTAGTCCCCGGTCTCGGCCTAGTCGCTCCTGCGTCCTAGCCACGCCCCCCTGCAGCGCTATTGGCCGCCGGTCGTCTCCCTCTGTACCTCCCACTGCTCTGCCTCCTGGCTGATGGTGGGGGCTGTAAATCTCCTGGCTTTTTCGCGCCGGAATCCTGCTCCTCCCCCAGCCTCCTCCAGCGTCCCCTCTCCATTTTAGCCTGCCTCTGGTCCCCTGAGGCTGCAGCACGCCGGCGTTCTGAGTTTTCTGGCCAGCTCACTCCTGGACTCCTCTTCTGGACTGGTGGGCAGCACGCAGGACCTGGGTAAGCTCTGCTCCTAAGGAGTAGCCCTCACTAGGTAGCATTCTCTGAGTTTAGGGACGAGTTAACCCTCTCCTGTCTCCTTCCTAGCAGCCACCAGGGAGAGTACCTGTTTGCACCATGCCTAAGGCTAAGCCCACCCAATCCAAGCAGGCCCCCTTTGCACTATTTTTTGCATGCTCCTCCTGCAGCTCCAAATTTTCCCAGGGTCAGGACGCCCCACTATGCTCCGTCTGTTCTACAGACGCGCAGCCTCCGCAGAACTCCGCGGCCGACGTTTCTGATACCGCAGACGCCACAGCGCCATATGCTGCAGGGCCCTGCGTCCCGCCCCCCCCCGACTGGCTAGCGTCCTTGTCCCAGTCCGTAGATTCCCTCTCTGAGGCTTCTCGGACCATCGCGCAAGCTCTACGCCTGCTGCCGACGCTCGCCCAGATTCCCGCAGACCCGGCGCAATTGCCTCCGGAGCAGGTGAGCCCCGTTGCAGGGTCCTCCTCTGCTGCTCAGAAACGGACCCGCCAGGTCTCGTCCTCAGACTCTTCCCAGGTTTCACCTTCATCCCCAGGTCCAGACCGTCAGTCCTCCAGGGAGGCTTCTGACTGCTCCGAGGATGATTCCGATGCGGTACCCCTGCAGGACTCAGAGCAGGCGGCCGATATCCGGCACATGGTAAATAGCCTGATAGAAGCAGTAAACCAGACCTTGAAGGTACAGGTGGACCCAGTCTCCTCCCAGAGCACCCAGATCTCCTTTAAGCGGGTGAAGCGGGCCCAGAACACATTCAGCGGACATCCAGAATTCGCTGAGTTACTGCGCAGCCACAGGCAACAGCCGGACAGGGTATTTACCAGCGGTAAGTCCATCGATTTGCATTATCCCTTTCCTGAGGGTCTTAGAAAGGATTGGGCAGGTTCCCCTGTGGTCGACCCCCCAATCTCCCGCCTGTCTTCTCACACAGTCCTTCCACTCACTAACGGTACGTCTCTCAAAGACCCTACGGACCGTACTATTGACAGGTTGGCCCGTTCCGCCTTCGAGGCAGCGGGCTCATCCCTCTCTCCGGCCTTCGCCTCGGTTTGGGTTGCGAAGGCCCTGATGTCCTGGGCGGACACGCTACGCTGCAGTCTCCGCGCCATTCCTGCCAATCCGGACCTGGTTCCCATCGCCTCGCAGATTTCCCTCGCGGGTGAGTACTTGCTCAATGCAGCCCTGGCGTCTGCAAGTTGCGCGACCCAGGCCGCCAGCAACAATGTGGCCATCCGTCGAGCCCTTTGGCTCCGGTCCTGGAACGCGGATGCGGCCTCTAAGAAGTCACTAACTTCTCTGCCCTTCCTAGGGGAGCGTCTCTTCGGAGATAGGCTGGACCAGCTGATCTCCGATGCAACGGGAGGAAAGAGTACATCTCTCCCCCAATTGCGTCCCAAGCGCTTCCAGAATCGGCGCTCCACCGCTCGTTTCCGGCCCTTTCGCAGCTTCAGCTCCAATCCCCAGCCGCGGAAAAGCCGCTCTCCTCCGAGAGACAGGAAGACCCCGTCATTCAAGACCAATCCCGCCTGGCGTTCACGCCCCCGCCAGTCCACGAGATCCTCTTCCGGTTACCGCCGTCGTTCATCCAAGTGACTCGCGGTCGGCGCGCAACAGCGCCAGACTTGTGGGAGGGCGTCTGTCTCGTTTTCAGCATGTGTGGATCCCCCTGACCGCCGATGCCTGGGTCAGAGAGATCATCACATCAGGCTACAAAATAGAATTCGAGGCAAAGCCACCGAGACGTTTTTTCCTATCTCGCCCTCCCGAGTCTACCGCGCGGGCTCGCGCGTTCTTTCACTCCATAGACTCCCTCCTCCGAACCGGAGTCGTGGTACCAGTCCCTCCCGCAGAGCGTTTCAAGGGGTTCTATTCCAACCTTTTCGTGGTCCCCAAAAAGGACGGCTCTGTCCGTCCCGTCCTCGACCTAAAGCTTCTGAACAGGTCGGTGAGACCTCGGCCGTTTCGAATGGAGTCACTCCGGTCCGTCATCGCGTCCATGGAGGTAGGCGAATTCCTGGCATCGCTGGATATTCAAGACGCCTATCTTCACGTCCCGATAGCCACCTCTCACCAACAGTTCCTCCGCTTTGCGATAGCGGAAGATCACTTCCAGTTCACGGCTCTTCCCTTCGGCCTCGCATCCGCACCCAGGGTCTTTACGAAGATCATGGCTGCTGCCATGTCCGTCCTGCATGCCAGGGGTGTCATGGTCATCCCGTACTTGGACGATATGTTGATAAAGGGCTCTTCCTTCGAGGACTGTCGTCTTGGGGTTCAGGTCACGATCGACACCCTTTCACGGTTAGGGTGGCTGATAAATCGGAAGAAGTCCTCTCTGATCCCGGCCCGTCGGATCACCTTTTTAGGCATGGTATTCGATACCATCCAAGGGCGAGTTTTCCTCACACAGGAGAAGATCTCCTCCCTACAACGAGGACTCCGCGCTCTCCGGCGTCAGCGCCAAGTGTCCATCAGGTTCGGCATGCGAGTCCTCGGTCGTATGGTGGCGGCGATGGAAGCAGTACCCTTTGCACAGTTCCATCTCCGACCCCTCCAGCTGGCCTTGCTGAAGAAGTGGGACAGATGTCCCTTTTCTCTGGACCGCAGGTTTCATCTTTCGCCGGAGACCCGCCACTCCCTCCGTTGGTGGCTCAATCAGCGCAACCTCGCATCAGGGAGGTCTTTTCTCCCGCTCCACTGGAAGATAGTGACCACCGACGCCAGTCTCCAGGGCTGGGGAGCAGTGTTTCGACATCACACAGCGCAGGGCCGATGGTCACCGAGAGAGAGTTGCCTCCAGATCAACATTTTGGAGATAAGAGCCATCCGGCTAGCCTTGCAGCAGTTTCGGCACCTCGTACAGGGTTGCCCGGTCAGGATCCAGTCGGACAATGCGACGGCGGTGGCGTACATCAACCACCAAGGCGGCACAAGAAGTGTCGGGGCGATGCGAGAAGTCAAGAAGATCTTGCACTGGGCCGAGTGTCATCACTCCCTGATCTCAGCGGTACACATCCCAGGCGTGGACAATTGGGCGGCGGACTTCCTCAGCAGGGAAGGCCTCGCCTCCGGAGAATGGTCCCTCAACCGGGAAGTCTTCAACCAGATCTGCGACAGATGGGGAGTTCCGGACGTGGACCTAATGGCCTCCCGGTTCAACCGTCAGGTTCCGCACTTTGTAGCACGGTGCCGCGACCGCTTGGCTTTAGGAGTCGACGCCCTCACCCTGTCATGGAGCCAGTTCAGTCTCCCGTACATCTTCCCTCCGCTCCCTCTAATTCCGAGGGTCCTCAAGAAGATCAAGGCGGAAGGGATACCGGTCATCCTAGTGGCTCCGGACTGGCCCAGGCGAGCATGGTTCGCGGAACTAACTCAGCTCCTCGCAGACGCTCCGTGGCGCCTTCCAGACCGTCCAGATCTCCTGCAGCAGGGGCCTCTCTTCCATCAGAACTCACAGGTCCTAAATTTGACGGCCTGGCCATTGAATCCTGGGTTCTAGCTAAGGCTGGTTTTTCCTAAAGAGTGATTCAGACAATGATTAGGGCCAGGAAGCCATCTTCATCAAAGATTTACCACCGCACGTGGAAGGTTTTCTTCAGGTGGTGTGAAGAGCAGAATATTTCTTCTCCTCTCGCCTTCTCCCTTCCTTCCCTATTGGCATTCTTGCAGTCAGGCCTAGATGCGGGTCTCTCGCTCGCAACACTAAAGGGCCAGATATCGGCGTTATCAATCCTGTTTCAGAAGCCACTGGCCGCTCGTTCACAGGTTAAGACCTTCATCCAGGGAGTTGCCCACCTGGCACCGCCGTACCGGCGGCCTCTAGAACCGTGGGACCTTAATCTAGTCCTAGGGTCACTTCAGGGTTCCCCATTCGAGCCCTTGCGAGAATCTTCCCTTTCTCACCTGTCATGGAAGGTGGTGTTTCTTGTTGCCATCACTTCTATTCGCAGGACGTCAGAGCTGGCAGCTCTCTCTTGTCGTTCCCCCTTTTTGATTTTTCACCAGGACAAAGCGGTTCTCCGGCCAGATCCCGCTTTTCTCCCAAAGGTGGTCTCCCCGTTCCATCTTAACGAGGAAATCGTCCTTCCGTCCTTCTGTCCTGGCCCCTCTCACAGCTTGGAGAGGTCCTTGCACACCCTGGACCTAGTGCGTGCACTTAGAATTTATGTCTCCAGAACCGCGCCGTTCCGTAAGTCAGATGGTCTGTTTGTTCTCCCTTCTGGTCCCAAGAAGGGTGAATCGGCATCCAAGGCCACAATTGCCAGATGGATCCGTTCCGCCATATCAGAGGCCTATCGGATTCGGGACAAGTCTCCGCCGCGGGGGGTAAAGGCGCACTCTACCCGCGCAGTGGGAGCCTCTTGGGCGATTAGGCATCAGGCGTCGGCCGACCAGGTCTGCAAGGCCGCCACCTGGTCTAGCCTGCACACCTTTACTAGGTTCTACCAGGTTCACACCCAAGCATCGGCAGATGCTATTTTTGGGAGAAAGGTCTTGCAGGCAGCAGTTGCACACCTATAATAGGGTGGCAGCATTCAATTATAGTGCAAGCCCGCCGAGGGAGGTTGTTGTTTTTCTTCCTCTGCGGGTTTTTCGGTATTCCCACCCAGGGACTGCTTTTGGACGTCCCATGGTCCTGTGTCCCCCAATGAAACGATAGAGAAAGTAGGATTTTTGTGTACTCACCGTAAAATCTCTTTCTCTGAGTCTTCATTGGGGGACACAGCACCCACCCTGCTTGGTTTTTTGGTTGATTCAATTGCATTTGCCGGCTATTTTTTCAGTGGTCTTATGTTCATAGACCTCTTGTTTGCACGGCTGCATTGTTTTAGTTACAACTTGTGTTTATGTATGGTGATTCTGGTACTCCTCCTACTGCTTGTGCACCAACTGATCTGAGCCCGCCTCCGGCTCGGGGTGTATGCTGCTAGGGAGGAGCTAACTTTTTTATGTTTACTTAGTGTCAGCCTCCTAGTGACAGCAGCATAACCCATGGTCCTGTGTCCCCCAATGAAGACTCAGAGAAAGAGATTTTACGGTGAGTACACAAAAATCCTACTATTATTATTCTAACAGTGAGTGAACGGCTGGGAATCCGAGCTCCTTCCTTTACTGCCGTCCTCTAAATAGCAAGAGCAATGCAAGCCGTATATCGAGAGCAATGAGAAACATTCACGACAGATCCAAAGCTTCTGTCTACAGTTACATGGTCCTAAACAAAGCCTGAGCTATACAGTCAAACTGTGTCATTCACATCATTAATTAGAATTTTCTGGGAACAAATTGTGCTCAAAACTGCTTAAAACACCCGCATAGAATAGAAAAGTCTTCTAGTGAATTTTTTTTTAATCCAGAACATTAAATAATAAATTTGTATGCGGAACAAAATACAACTAAGTTTCACAAAACTGGAATTAAAAAACAAAAAGGGAAAGAAAACCTTTCAGCAGTATTTTAGTGGGAAAGCCAATAGCAGTGATGTATAGTTCACTGTCCAACAATTAAAATACCTATATCATCCAGATCAGTTCATTCATTGCAGAGAAATCTGTACCTTTATCAATATATAAATTAGACTGCAAGTGCACTCGGCGTGGCAAGTGCACTTGCAGTCCCCAAATCCTCTATAGTTCTTCTTGCCCGGCACTGCCGCTGGCTGTTTGATTGGCAGCAGAGCCAGTAGTATTGTTTGTGGATAGTATCACGTGATATCTGTATTCCTTGACATTAATGCAGCCAGGGCAAACTGAAGAGGAGCTATGGACTACAACCTTACTTATAAATATGTAAATTAGACTGCAAGTGCACTAGGTGTTGCAAGTATACGTGTAGTCCATGCCTCCTCTTCAGTTCTCCCCACTAGGCGTTGCCCCTGCTGTGTTATTATCAGGGAATACAGATATTACATAATATTATCCACAGACAATACATCGGACTCTGCTGCCAAACAAGCAGCCAGGGGCAGTGCCAGTCAGAAGAACTAAAGAGGGATTGGGGACTGCAAGTGCACTTGCCACGCTCGGTGCACTTTCAGTCTAACTTACAAAAGAATAAAAGAACTAACATCAATGTAATGAAAGAGCAAAGTGGGACAATAGTTAATGTTTTAATTGGTGAGCTGTGTTAATTCTCTCCCCCCAAAACGCCACCCAAAAAAACCCCACAAAGCTGATAGTTGTCTTTTATGAAAACTAAAAAGTTTGGCTTTACTCCTGAACACTCTCAGCCTCTGCAAGCAAGTTACATAGAACCATCTATGACTATCTCATAAGCTAGCACTTTTATAGTCCTATTGAAATCTGTTTAAAAGAATTTTACTGTATATATTTAAAGCATAAATGTATGAACGTGTCCTGATAAAGGCTGATAAATACACTTGGCTCTTCAATTGTTCGGGTCGAGTTGACATTACATAAATGCTGAGAGTTCAGCACTGACTGATCTATTAAACTCCTTTCCAATATCTCTTATTTAAATCCTTATTTCAATCCCTCATCTCTTACAGTAAGCTGGAACTGCTTTCGCCTCCAAGAGCACAATAGTCCAGAGAGTCTTAACCAAAATTACTGTCATGAAAAGAAAAACTTGTGCGGATATCCTGAGAATCAAGACTTATGTTGTACATCCCTGTGAATCATAGTTAGTCACGTGCTGATGCTTTTCTAAATCAGATGTTCCAAAGCACAAGAAAGCTTAAGCCTCAATGTAAAAGATCGCAATAGACAAAATGTATAATCTGGGCAAACAATGGCGACTTTATCAGGACTGACATAAGCACTAAAACTTTAGGGAATCTTAGGGAGGCAAATTAACGTCAATAGCCTAATTGCTGGAAAATCTCCCTTTTACACAATGAATGAGATACTGTTACGTCACCACCGGAGTCCGCTCCAGCGACTTCTGCTCCGATCGCCAGGCGACGCCGTATTCCTGCTGTGGATGGTGCTGGTGATGGGAGAGGAGTCGATGTCAGCGGCACCGGTGGGCGCAGGCTCCGATCATCCAATGGGCTGGGTTATCTTGGGATCTGCAGTACCACTGGCTGACTGTGGGTGGCGTGTCTTCCAGCTGAAGTTGCCAGTGTTCAGCTACAGCCAATGGGAAAACACCACACCCTTCTTAGCTCCCCTCCTGTCTGCTCACCTCTGCCAGAGATAGTTCTGATTTCCTGGCTCCTGGTCTGCCCTATTCTGTTTTGTGATTCCTGTGTGCTGACCTTGCTTGTTTCCTGACTACCCTCCTGCCTGCTGTTTTTGTACCCCGTTGCCCGATCCGAATTTGACCTCTGCTACGTTTTCTGATTACGTCCTTGTCTGCCGATTCTGTCCCTGTTCTGCTATTCCTGGTTTGACCCTGCCTGATGACTACTCTCATCGGACTGCAGCCTTCCACAGGTAGTGATCTCCAGGGCCCTGTGTAATTCCAAATCCCTGTATAGGGGTTAAAGGGTTTCAGGGTTCTGGGGGCCCTGCTTGGTGAGGGGCTTCCCTCTAGCCTGTCCATTACATCCCACCTGAGTCTGTAGATCCAGGCAGGCATTAGACACAGAATAAAGCGCTGAAAATTAAGGACATGAAAATTAAGGTCTACCCATCAGCAACTTGGTGCAGCAGACATTTGGATTAACTGTGCTAAAAAAAAAAAAAAAAACAAAAAAAAAAACCCCACACTCCTGCTTTGTGTCACAGTTGTGGTTTTAAGACACATTGTAGAACTCCTCAGCAAGGGTTGTGCCCAATAAGAAAGTGGGCAGAGAAAGCGTGTGGCCTAAACAGAGATCTTGGCATAAAAAATGTACCAACTTTGTGGACTAAATTAAGCCAACTACCAAATGGTATAAAGATATGCAAAATTAATGAACCACTAATAACTTTGGACCACCTTAACTTTTTGACAGTGCAAGCTTGGACTAGACAGTCAAACAATTTTAGTAAATTTGCCCTATTCATATACCAGTCCATTCACTCGCGAGAACAAAATCAATGTATACAGTGCCTTAGAGGACGTAGAGAACTAGGCCAATGTAGAAGTCGGTGGATTTTGGTCATATCTCGGAGCGCAATGCTTGGACTGGCCATGGGTCTCCCGACCAGAGTGTGAGAACTTCATAGAAATATACGAAGCAGTCACGCTTCACTCGGATTGGAAGAGCCACAGCCAGTTCATGCATTAGCAGTCTGGGCTCGGACCAATTGGCACAGACGCCTTTGTGAGCCCTAATCTGACTTTACAGCTCCTGCCTTACTCAAAACAAACCCCTTTCATTTGGCAACTACTCTAAAAATCAGCTACATTCCCAATGTTATACCTTTGTATTACCTTCGAATGGTGCATTGTCCACCAAAGTGAAAGCTCCTCTTTAAAGGGAACTTGTCACCGGAGGTGTATAATATAATATATCTGCCCTGCTCAGCAGATCAAAGTGCGCATGCGCAGGACCTCACTGTTGGCTAGTGTAGATAACGTAGAATGAGGAGGACAAAGATGGCCAAAAGAGGAGGTGCGGGACCCGAAGATGCCCATCCGACCCGTCTGCTCCGCACTGACCGTAAGGTATTATACGCATCAAGAGACAGTTTTCCCTTAAGGGGACTCTCAGCTCTGGTTAGCAGAAGATAGGGAAGAGTGATGGCACCCTCTGAATCCCTTAGTACGGCATAATAGCCCTAGTGTCCCAATTCATATACAAAAAATACAGTTGACTAATACATGGCTCTGAGAACATGGATAGATTGATGGATTTTAAAAGAAAGATTGCCGTGTCCTGCTCATATAAGTGGTAATGTGTGCATGTTGTGCTCATCAAACATACCAGAAGAAACTCTGCCATACTGTCCTAGACCTCAACTTGCACACTTCAGTTTTTAGGAAGTTGAATTCCCATGCACTTCCATGGAAAGGTTCAACCCAGCTAGTGACTAGATAGGCGCCACTTTTAGGAAGCCACAAATTATTTGTGTGTTAAGAGACAGTAAAATGTATGAAAAAAGCATTTTTTTATGGTCTATCTACCCATCGGGCTAGCTATTGGCATCTTTGAACATACCTGCTCCAACATTTGGATGCTTCCTGCTTGCTCATCGAGTTCTTCTTCTTGGTCTTTAACTTTGGCTTCAAAATCTCGGAGCTGTTTCTTGACCTTTGCCAGAGAAGCCTCATCCTTAGACTCCTGAGAGGAGATATCCTGAAGTTCCACCTCCAGCTGATCCACCTTGTGTGTGACGACTGAAATCTCAGAGTCTTTCTCCTGGTAAAGAAAAGCACAATCACAGAAATGTATCAGAGAGCTTACACTTACATCTGTTATTTGTATGATGAAATTTTATAAACCAAGTAGCTTCAAACATATTGAATGATGACCGGAGACCGGCGAAAACACACTGCAAGACTGGAGTAATTACTATTGGAAAAAGATGGGTTATTTTCTGTTGTAGCAAATATCAGAGAAGGTATAAAAATGGCAAAATTACAGTAAAGCACTGGCTTATTGATTTTTAAGAAGTTTAAGCTAGCGGAAGAGAGAATAAAATGTTATCCCGCTGAGATAAGCACGCCATGCTGCGCGAGTATTTATACATGAAGCGGAGCCTTTTTAAAGTCACACGGGCTCACTAATTCCAGTACATCATTTGTCAGGAAATCATATGGAGGAGACGTGTTAGTGGCAGGTGGTAATATGTTAACTAAATATTATAAGCTCCTTAGATACCATATAGTGATAATTAATCTTGCGGCTGCTCATAGAGCACAGCCACATATTAACCACGACCTTTAAAGTCAAACTACATCATCACTGTTACCTTAAAGGGTTTCTCCGTTACGGCTCACTACCGAAACCCACCAGGTCGTGTGCACCATCCAAAGGTATCATGAACCTGTCCAACTCTTCAAATCAGGATGAATGCAATATACCTACCGGCTATGCATACATCCTGACATGTACTTGTAAATGCAGCGTCTTCAGCACCACCAAAGCGAGTGGCACCAGAAAAGTCCTTTACACTATTGCCTTAAAGTGAACCTGTCAGGTGCAATATGCAGAACCACGAGCAGTTCTGGGTGCATATTACTAATCCTTGCCTAACTGTCGCTGTATCTAGTAGCAAATATAAAGAGATCTTTAGAGAAGGTATTTCTAAAGATCCTTTATGAGATGATAATGAGGCCATGGACTAGGCGTAAGAGTGTACCCTTCCCCCCCCCCCCCGACATAGGGGCGTGCTAACATGCTATACAATGCCCAGCTCATCGGCGGTGACGTGCGTACCTGTGTCCATTGTCACTGCCTCAGTGTGAATGATTAGAATGCTCAGTACTTCCAGTCATGCACACTAGACTTCTTTGAAGCCAGGACGCATACACCTGGCTTCATAGTGCGCAGGAACGGAAGTGCCAGGACTTCTGATCTATGCACACTCAGCCTAAATCCGGCATCTGAGGCGGTGACAATGGACACAGGAACGTGTGTCCATGCTGATGACGCTAGGCATTGAATAGCATGTTATCACGCCTCTGTGGGCAAGCTACCATGCTAAGAGGGCGGGCTAGTCGGGGGATATAATGCCCATGCAACTAGTCCCTGCGCTCATTAGAATATCATAAAGGATCTTCAGAATTACTTCTTCTGAAGATCTCTATGTATGGTAGTAAATGCTAGGACAGTTAGGCAGGGATTAGCAATATGCACTCAGAACTGCTCGGGGTTTTGGGTGCATAGTGCACCTGACAGGTTCCCTTTAAGGGTTTGATACATTAGCAAAATCCCTAATCCATACACTGTATACTATCTAATGTAATCTCTGTGTATTCTGGAGAATACAAGTACTATTATGGCAGCCTAGATTCTGAGAATAAGAAGTCAAGCCAAGCCAACAATCTGATCAGGTATCCGAACAGCCGTACTTTTTTAATTTCCTAAAATGCAGTCATTATTGTTCCCCATGTCTCCATTCACAAATTACTGGATTTAGGAACAATTTAGGCTAGAAATGATCACGGTGTTATTCCCTAATATATCACTCCGGACTATCACAAATCAGTGTTTTCCGTACACATGGCATCTGTACGTGTGCCACTTTCTTCACGGATACCACACGTACTCATTATAACCTATGGTGAGCTTCACACGTGTTTTTTCTAGAAGCACGGGTGACAAGGCCCAATACAAGTCTATGGGTCAGTGTACACCGCACATAGGTGTCATCCAAGTGCTGTACGTGTTTAACATGGAAAGTATACAAGAAGTTTTGCAATTTAATTTTCTATATCCAGACTGGAAAATACATGGATGACATTTTTAAAAACGTACATAAGGATGGATGATTAACAATAAACAAACAGATCTTCAAAACGTCCCGTGCCACCCGCACATGTTTTTATATAGACGTGTGAAGGGGCCTTAGAGCGGTTCTGAAAGTGAAGCTTCCAATAATCCCATAATATCTGCATGTCTTTTAGTCAAACGTTGCCATTCCTAAAGATGATTTTGTATAGATCTATAATTTGTACAGAATCGTGTCATAAATTGGTTATAAAGCCATCGGTTTCCAGTTAGGACTGCTATAGGTATAGCTGTAAACACAGAACTAAAGGCCCCCACACAAATAATATGAAGGCGGTCCAAAATTTCCAATTTTGACCATAATACTTATCGGCCTTTATCGAAGTGAATGACTGTTAGATGGGCATGGGTCAAAAGAAGAAATAATGGCAAAATCAGACCTTTTGGATGCAGTAATGATGAAGATGTAGGACTTTTCCATATAATGCATAAGAAAAATATCTCCTACACAACACAGATGACCCTCTTCTGCCGATATTCAATAAGGGGCACTTTGCACACTACGACATCACAAGCCGATGCTTGCGATGCTGAGCGCGATAGTCCCCGCCCCCGTTGCAGCTGCGATATCTTGGGATAGTTGCCGTAGCGAACATTATCGCTACGGCAGCTTCACATGCACTTACCTGCCCTGCGACGTCGCTCCTAAGTGGGCGGGTCGTGCGGCGTCACAGCGATGTCACACGGCAGGCGGCCAATAGAAGCAGGGGGGCGGAGATGAGCGGGACGTAAACATCCCGCCCACCTCCTTCCTTCCTCATTGCAGCCGGGATGCAGGTAAGGTGATGTTCCTCGCTCCTGCGGCTTCATACACAGCGATGTGTGCTGTTGCAGGAACGAGGAACATCGGAACATTGGTCCTTCCGAAATTATGAAAATGACCGACACTACACCGATCATACGATTTCGACGCTTTTGCGCTCGTTAATCGTAGTAAAAAGGATTCACATATTCCGATGTTGATAGCGACGCCTGATATGCGTCACTTTCGATTTGACCCCACCGACATCGCACCTGTGATGTCGTAGTGTGCAAAGTACCCCTAAGTGTCAAGAAGTTGTCCAGCCCTTCTCTCCATAGGCAAGGCGAGACATAGCTGCACTTTGGACACACAATAGCCAACCACCCAAATCCAAGCAATCCTCATGCGTGTAGGGCGTTGGACGGGTGTCTCGGCAACTTGTCCCACCAGGCATACAGCAGTGTCTTTCCCAAGGAACGATCGGGTGGGTGAAAAGGGTTGGACAACAACTTGCGCTAGTACCATGCTACAAAGGCAAAGCTACGTGTGCCATCAACCGGGCAGAGACTGCAGTTCACACCAGTGGTGCCACCACGCTGCTGGAGTGAGATTTCCCTGGGGGCGGCTTGCCAATGAATCATCTTGAGTACACCCCCTTTAACCTTGGAAGTTTACCCATCTTACCTCCAGCTGCTGCCGAATGCTGAACACCTCAGAAGTGAGCATGTCCTTTTCTCGACTTAGCTTTTCCTTCAGTATCTTCTCCCTTTGTGCTTCCTCCTGTGCCTGAGCCAGTTCAGTGTCAAACCTGAGAGAAATGTCATGGTCAAAAGCGTGCGGCATCTCCAGACATAGGCATCACTACGCAGGCGAAGGAGCGGCCATTACTAATTAATATGGAAAGTATGGGAGAGGACCACTCTGTGACCAGATGGCATAGGAATTTACCCCACATGATGACCAATGAATGGAGAATCAGACTTTTTTTTTCTACTTTTGACTAGTAAGGCTCAGCTCAACTCTGAAAAAAAATTTAAAAAATCTCCATTCTCATTTTTTCCCCACAATTTTTAAATATCCTGCATCTCCATGTGTACCAAGGCTGCCATTCATGATCAGATTGTGATGGATACAATCTTAGCTTCTTAAAATAGAAGTAATAATAATATTTATTCATTTATACAGTGCTGTTAATTCGATTCGACAGAGCTTTACACACATTGCCATCACTGTCCCCATTGGGGCTCACAATCTAAATTCCCTATCAGTATGTTTTTGGAGTGTGGGGGGAAACCGGAGTACCCGGAGGAAACCCACGCAAACACGGGGAGGACATACAAACTCCTTGCAGATGTTGTCCTTGGTGGGAATTGAACCCAGGATCCCAGCGCTGCAAGGCTGCAGTGCTAACCACTGAGCCACCGTGCCGCCCCTAATATATGTCCAAAAGGATACGCAAGGTCCTCAGTTATATTATTGGGAAAGACTGTATTGCAGGCTGTGAAAAATCAAGAAAAAGCTAACAAATTGGAGGAGGAAGATGCTTGGTGTTAAAGGGGATCTGTCAGTAGGTTTTGGCAATGTAATCTGAAACCAGCATGATGTAGAGACCCTGATTCCACTGACTAAATTGTGTTTTGCTGTTTAAATATAATCAGTGTTTTATCAGCAGGAGATTATCACAATAGGACTGAGGGTCTTCAGCCTGTACTTCAACTACAGCCTCCAGCAAGGAGTAGCAGGGTTTTTTTTATCACTAAACTATGTACACAGATTGCTGCTAGTATTGTAGGCGGATTACAGAACACTCAGCATCTCTGTTCTGCTAGTTCTGCAGCAGAGAAAACTGTGATTCTATAACAACTGCAGCACCCATTAAACTAAGTGACGCATCGCTGGAATCAGGGTCTCTGTCCCTACACTTCATGCTGCTGTCAAATTACGTAGCAAAAACCTGCTGATTTCCTTTAATAGAAAAAAAACAAAACTTGGCACATTTTTCTGTAAAAGTAAGAGAAGTCAGGCAAACACTAATTGAGTATAAGGTAGGTTTAAATTACACAAACTTTTTGTTTTGCCAGAATCTATTTTTTATAGATGCAAAGATTTAATTGAAAGAATTACGGTGCTAATTATGTGACAGACACTATTTACTAATTAACTGAAAGGGTCATCAAATCTAAATCGTTTAATGAGCACAAACACTCGTGTACACTCAAAAATGGAGGCCGTAAGCCTTTCAGTGTTTACCGGAGAGGCCGCATCCACAGCATATTATGATTGGACTTACTGAAGCTTGGACACAATGACCACAAGCACTGATGCTCCGCAGCACAAATAGGCCACGTCATTGCAGGAAAAACTATCAAACAAGTCACTATATGTACAATATTGTTTGTTTATATCTCCCCTTTCCTCGTTTTCTCTCTTTGAGCCATGTGTAAACCATGTCCCCACTCCCACACCTCTTATGTTAAAAGGGAATGTCAGCAGGTTTTTTGCTATAGAATCTAAGGCAGCATAACGTAAATACAGAGAGCCTGATTCCAGCAATGTGTCATTTACTGATATTCTGTCTGATGTAGATGTAGCAGAGATAAGACTTCCGGGCTGTGTATAACCCACCCACACCCCTGACTGGCAGATTACTGTGTGCACTGTGCATGGTCAGCAAGCTGCCAATCAGCGGTGGGGGCAGGATTACACACATTAGCCTGACTGCAGGGCATGTAAGACCTAGTCCTGTACTGATAATCTCCTGCTGATAAAACGCTGATTCATTTCAAGCTACCGCACACAGCCTAAGGCTGTGTCCGCACTTTGAGTCTTCGTAGTTGCAGTTCTAAACGCATCTTCTGGCAGAAATTGCTTTTGCCAAAGTTGCTTTTGAGCACAGAAACGCGGTAAATGCGCGTGCATTTTTACCGCGTTTTAAGCACTTTTTACATGCTTTTCCATTGCTTAAAGACAGATGCGTTTTGGACCATAAAGACACTGCTAAATAAAGTTTAAACAGTCAAAAAAGGGAAAAAAATGAAAACAAATATAATTAATTAAATCACAACAAAATTAGTTATATTTAATAAAATTATACCGGTTTTATACTTTTTATCGCTAAAATTCCAATAAATTAATATTTTTCATTAATTTAATTGTCAGACTATGTGTGTGTGTGTAAAGGGACATATCATTCCATTATTTTGATGTCAGAAACGCATGCTTTCTGCAGCTAAAAAGCAGGTAAAACGCTGGAATTTTAATTTTGATGAAAATTTTGATGTTTGCAGCTTTTTGCAACTTCTCATTGACTTCAATGTTAGCAAAACTCAGCCCAAATGGCAAAAACAATTGACATGATGCTTCTTTGAAGGCAGAGTTTTTGCCCAAAATTCTGCAAATTAAAACGCAGCATTTTGAACTGCAAAGTGCGCACAAAAAATCCACTTTTCCCATAGACTTTGCAGGAAAATCGAAACGCATGCATTTTGGCATGAAAACGCTGCAGTTCAAAACGCAGCAGAAAAGCAGGTTAAAACGCAAAGTGCGGACACAGCCTAATAAGTGACACATCCTTAGAAGCATGGTCTCAGGTCCTACATTAAAGGGAACCTGTCACCAGATTTGGAGACTAGAAGCTGTGGCCACCACCAGTGAGCCCTAGTAAACAGCATTCCAGAAAACTGTATATAAGAGCCCAAGCCGCTCTGTATAACATAAAAACACTTTTACAATACTCACCTAGGTTGGGGGGGGGGGGGGGGGGTCGGTCTGGTCCGACTGGTATCGCTGCTCTCTGGTCTGCGGTGATCTTCATCCTCCTTCTTCCTCTGAGGCCCGTGTGCGTGACACGTTCTATGTTATGCACACTAGTTGGCATTGAGGTCCTGCGCAGGCGCACTTTGATCTGCCCTACTCAGGGCAGATGTAAGTATTGTACTGCGCATGCGTGGGCGGTCTTTAACCTTTCCTCGTGCCTGCGGACTACAGTACTTTGATCTGCACTGCTGATGGCAGATCAAAGTGCGTCTGCACAGGACCTCAATACCGGCTAGTGTGCATGACGTAAGACGCGTCATCCATAGTGGGCTGGGTAGAAGGAGAACGGAGATCGCAGCAGAGAGGAGGCGCCGGCCCGGACAGCAGCGACACCCATCGGACTGGACCACTCCCTAGGTGAGTATTATAAAATTGTTTTTTTACATTATACAGCACAACCTGGGCTCTTATATACAGTATTCTGGAATGCTGTATATAAGAGCTTACGGGTGGTGGCCGCAGCTTATAGTCACCAAATCTGGTGACAGGTTCCCTTTAATAAAAGTACCGACTGGAAGAGAAAATATCAGAAATACCAGCGAGGCCACTTGTATCATGTAAAAAAAGGATCATTATTCATTACAAAGAGAAAATCATTAAACCAAAAAACGGGAAACCTCATAAGTAGCCATCATGTGCCCCCAATTATTGTCCGTTCCTAGAGCGGTATTCCTAGGTCAAGACTCTAGACAAAGCTTAGATGATATCTATCTCGCTCTGGAGGACCAGTCTTTGCATTACAAGGATTTACAAAAATAGTCGATTTAAATGGGAACTGTGTAATGGTTAAATTCCCCTGTGGTAGCGCTACAGGGAAATTAAAGGGAACCTGTCAGCAGAAATTTTGCACTAAACCTAAAAGATTCCCCCTCTGCAGCTCCTGGGCTGCATTCTGGCAAGGTTCCTGTTGTTATTGTGCCCCCTTTTAGACCAAAATAAATACTTTATAAAGTGGTATCTTTTTGTATGCAAATCTTGTTAATCGTACACGGGGGCGGGCTGTCTGGTGTCCGTTATTCTGCCTCCTGCTGCTTTACGCCGTCCCCCATCGCTCAATTTCATACTGAGGATGCCGTCCAGTGCGCCCGAGGTCTCGCGCATGCGCTGTGCCACTTTAGCGGGACTGTGCACTGTGTGACTGCTGGTGACGTGTTGCGCAGGCGTGAGATTATGGGCGGCGCTGTGATTTTCATCAGCAAGTACCTGCCCATAATCTCGTGCCCGCGCTTTTCACTCTGCCTCCACCGTTATGCTGCTCCGCTCCTCCCATCTATTTCCTGCTCCAAGGCAAGATGGGAAAGAGGTGACGTGGGGTCATCTGGCCAGCGCTTGCGCAGAACAGTGGAGGCAGAGGCGAAAGTGCGGGCACGAGATTATGGGCGGGTACTTGCAGATGAAAATCACAGCGCCGCCTATAATCTCACGCCTGCGGAACACATCACCAGCGGTCACACTGTGCACAGTGCACAGTCCCGCTAGAGTGGCACGGCGCATGCGTGAGACCTCGGGCGCACTGGGCGGCGTCCTGAAGTATGAAATTGAGCGATGGGGGACGGCGTAAAGCGGCATGAGGCAGAATAACGGACAACAGACAGCTCGCCCCCGTGTACGATAACAAGATTTGCATACAAAAAAAGATACCACTTTATAAAGTATTTATTTTGGTCTAAAAGGGGGCACAATAACAACAGGAACCTTTCTAGAATGCAGCCCAGGAGCTGCAGAGGGGGAATCTTTTAGGTTTAGTGCAAAATTTCTGCTGACAGGTTCCCTTTAAACACTTGCTTCCATGTGTTTTTATAGATCGCAGCGGATTGCTGGGGTTTTAGCAGTAGCAGATCTAGTGATGAGCTTTTCGTAAAGGGATCCGTCTAGTCCAATAGGATCAATCTAAGTTAAAAAACACAATGAGACTCCATGATGATCTAGATAAAGGATGATGGGGCTATACATGATCAGGATCAGTCATAATACAAAGTTTCCGCTTTACATCGGTCGTCAGCAGAAACGCGGCTTTTCAAATACATAATTTTTTTTTCTTTGAAAATCAGAACTAAACCACGGAGAACTTGTGGCATCACTGACCTTCGCTGCTTCTTCTCAAGCTCATGGTTACGTCCCTGGTGCCCTTCTAAATGCAGCTTGGTGTCTTGCAGCTCGGCCGTCAGCCTTTGGCACTTCTTTTTCAGTTGCTGCAGCGTTCTCTGTGACTCGTCACTATCTGCCTGCAGATCTGCAAGCTAAAGGGAGAAACGTTTACTATGCTGAGGACACAAGTGGAGGAAGGTGGAGGGGAGAGACCTCTCCGGACCCTCAGGGACTCGTGTATTTATACAAATAAACACATCTAGCACCAAATAACTCAATATGAAGATAGAATATGGTTAATAATATTCTGAAGCATATCCCTCTATAGTCAGTAACATCAACTAGCTCTAATGCATATAAAGAATTGTCAGCGTTTCAGTACACACACATTTTATATATACCGTATTTTACATTTTATAAGACACACAGGATTATAAGACGCACCCCAAATTTAGAGAAAGAAAAAAAAAAAAAAAAAAAAAGGTAAAAGAAGGAGTCCGTCTTATACTCCAGTGTGTCTTACCGGAGAGGGTTCGGCAGCGGTGGTGGAGTGGAGTCACAGGAGTCAGGGGCGGTGCTGGTGGGGCCTGTGCTGGCAGCGGAAGCTGTGCTGGCTGTGTGGAGGAGGCCAGTGCGGCCGGTGTCCCAGATGCTCTGTCAGCGGTCCAGACTTCAAAGAAATGGCGCCCAGAGAGGCACATGCGCAGATGGAGCTCTCAGCCGAGAGCTCCATCTCCACACGCGCTGACTCCGGGCGCCATCATTTGAAGCCAAAGCATCTGGGACACCTGCCGCACAGCCACCGCAGCCTCCGCTGCCAGCACAACCAGCCGGCCGGACGCACAGAGAGGCAGCCGGCCGGACGCACAACAGAGAGGCAGCCGGCCGGACGCACAACAGAGAGGCAGCCGGCCGGACGCACAACAGAGAGGCAGCCGGCCGGACGCACAGAGAGGCAGCCGGCCGGACGCACAGAGAGGCAGCCGGCCGGACGCACAGAGAGGCAGCCGGCCGGACGCACAGAGAGGCAGCCGGCCGGACGCACAGAGAGGCAGCCGGCCGGACGCACAGAGAGGCAGCCGGCCGGACGCACAGAGAGGCAGCCGGCCGGACGCACAGAGAGGCAGCCGGCCGGACGCACAGAGAGGCAGCCGGCCGGACGCACAGAGAGGCAGCCGGCCGGACGCACAGAGAGGCAGCCGGCCGGACGCACAACAGAGAGGCAGCCGGCCGGACGCACAACAGAGAGGCAGCCGGCCGGACGCACAACAGAGAGGCAGCCGGCCGGACGCACAACAGAGAGGCAGCCGGCCGGACGCACAACAGAGAGGCAGCCGGCCGGACGCACAACAGAGAGGCAGCCGGCCGGACGCACAACAGAGAGGCAGCCGGCCGGACGCACAGAGAGGCAGCCGGCCGGACGCACAGAGAGGCAGCCGGCCGGACGCACAGAGAGGCAGCCGGCCGGACGCACAGAGAGGCAGCCGGCCGGACGCACAGAGAGGCAGCCGGCCGGACGCACAGAGAGGCAGCCGGCCGGACGCACAGAGAGGCAGCCGGCCGGACGCACAGAGAGGCAGCCGGCCGGACGCACAGAGAGGCAGCCGGCCGGACGCACAGAGAGGCAGCCGGCCGGACGCACAGAGAGGCAGCCGGCCGGACGCACAGAGAGGCAGCCGGCCGGACGCACAGAGAGGCAGCCGGCCGGACGCACAGAGAGGCAGCCGGCCGGACGCACAGAGAGGCAGCCGGCCGGACGCACAGAGAGGCAGCCGGCCGGACGCACAGAGAGGCAGCCGGCCGGACGCACAGAGAGGCAGCCGGCCGGACGCACAGAGAGGCAGCCGGCCGGACGCACAGAGAGGCAGCCGGCCGGACGCACAGAGAGGCAGCCGGCCGGACGCACAGAGAGACAGCCGGCCGGACGCACAGAGAGGCAGCCGGCCGGACGCACAGAGAGACAGCCGGCCGGACGCACAGAGAGACAGCCGGCCGCACAGACAGGCAGCCCGCCGCCCGCACCAATTCTCCACCTCTCTATAAGGTATATTCGGATTTTAAGACGGTATATATATTTATTTTCTGTAACTGAAACACATGTTTTGGACCTAAAATAATTTTTGCAATTTGTTTTCATTAACAATTTTGCATTACACCTGTATTTTATGAGCACCTCTCAGCTGATTTATGAGAATAGACCACATCTATATATATAATTGCCTTATTCTGTCTGTCTGTCTCCAAAATTCTGTCGTTATCGCGATAAGCGTCTCATTGGTCGCTCGCCTCGGCTCCGCCCCCCCCACGGATTGGCCTCTCGCCCCGGCCCCCTGCACGCATTGCCAACTCTGCCACGTCCCGCCCCCCTCACGCATTGCACGCTCGCTCTGGCCCCGCCCCATTCCCCGAACCGACACGGAGCCCCAACTCCCAGGTGAGTGCTGTACCCCCGGGAGCCCACACCAGCGTACGTCGGCAACCCAGCCGACACATACCCTCGCATTGCTGGGGTTGCCGGCGTACGCTGGTGTGGGCTCCCGTGCGTGCGGGGGGCGGGGTACGCTGGTAACCATGGTACACATCGGGTAATATTGTGTAGCATGGTTACCAGCGTACACCGGCTCCCAGGTGAGCGCATCAAGGTCCTGCAGCGGCGGAACACACACACACACACACACACACACACACACACACACATACATAAGAACAGACACACGCACACACACATCAGATCGCATCCACACACTCACAACATCCAGTGATATCGCTTGCTTCTTGGCGGCGATACTGTGCATGCAGTGACCTTCCAGGACCTGCCGGAGGATCACATGGTCGGAAGCATGTGGTATCTCCGGACGTTGTGAGTGTGAGCACGTATGTGCGATATCGTCAATGTGTGTGTGCGTGTATGCGATCGAGTGTGTGCGTGTATGCGATCGAGTGTGTAAGTGTATGCGATCGGGTGTGTGCGTGTATGCGATCGGATGTGTGCGTGTCGGCAGAAGATAGAGGAGCACTGCGTGCAGCACAGCTGCTGGGACCGCTCACCGGAGGGCGCAGGCAGAAGTGGGGTGTGAGTGTATGCGATCAGATGTGTGCGTGTATACTGTCTGATGTGTGACTGTGGAGCACGATGGGGGGTGCGCAGCATGGGGGATGGAGCACGATGGGGGGTGCGCAGCATGGGGGATGGAGCACGATGGGGGGTGCGCAGCATGGGGGATGGAGCACGATGGGGGGTGCGCAGCATGGGGGATGGAGCACGATGGGGAGTGCGCAGCATGGGGGATGGAGCACGATGGGGAGTGCGCAGCATGGGGGATGGAGCACGATGGAGAGTGCGCAGCATGGGGGATGGAGCACGATGGGGAGTGCGCAGCATGGGGGATGGAGCACGATGGGGAGTGCGCAGCATGGGGGATGGAGCACGATGGGGGGTGCGCAGCATGGGGGATGGAGCACGATGAGGGGTGCAAAGCATGGGGGATGGAGCACGATGGGGAGTGCGCAGCATGGGGGATGGAGCACGATGGGGAGTGCGCAGCATGGGGGATGGAGCACGATGGGGAGTGCGCAGCATGGGGGATGGAGCACGTTTGGGAGTGCGCAGCATGGGGGATGGAGCACGTTTGGGAGTGCGCAGCATGGGGGATGGAGCACGTTTGGGAGTGCGCAGCATGGGGGATGGAGCACGTTTGGGAGTGCGCAGCATGGGGGATGGAGCACGTTTGGGAGTGCGCAGCATGGGTGATGGAGCACGATGGGGAGTGCGCAGCATGGGGGATGGAGCACGATGGGGAGTGCGCAGCATGGGGGATGGAGCACGATGGGGAGTGCGCAGCATGGAGGATGGAGCACGATGGGGAGTGCGCAGCATGGGAGATGGAGCACGATGGGGAGTGCGCAGCATGGGGGATGGAGCACGATGGGGAGTGCGCAGCATGGGGGATGGAGCACGTTTGGGAGTGCGCAGCATGGGGGATGGAGCACGTTTGGGAGTGTGCAGCATGGGGGATGGAGCACGATGGGGAGTGCGCAGCATGGGGGATGGAGCACGATGGGGAGTGCGCAGCATGGGGGATGGAGCACGATGGGGAGTGCGCAGCATGGGGGATGGAGCACGATGGGGAGTGCGCAGCATGGGAGATGGAGCACGATGGGGAGTGCGCAGCATGGGGGATGGAGCACGATGGGGAGTGCGCAGCATGGGGGATGGAGCACGATGGGGAGTGCGGAGCATGGGGGATGGAGCACGATGGGGAGTGCGCAGCATGGGGGATGGAGCACGATGGGGAGTGCGCAGCATGGGGGATGGAGCACGATGGGGAGTGCGCAGCATGGGGGATGGAGCACGATGGGGAGTGCGCAGCATGGGGGATGGAGCACGATGGGGAGTGCGCAGCATGGGGGATGGAGCACGATGGGGAGTGCGCAGCATGGGGGATGGAGCACGATGGGGAGTGCGCAGCATGGGGGATGGAGCACGATGGGGAGTGCGCAGCATGGGGGATGGAGCACGATGGGGGGTGCGCAGCATGGGGGATGGAGCACGATGGGGGGTGCGCGGCATGGGGGATGGAGCACGATGGGGGGTGCGCGGCATGGGGGATGGAGCACGATGGGGGGTGCGCAGCATGGGGGATGGAGCACGATGGGGGGTGCACACCTCCCCCCAAAACACACACACACAAACACACACACTGCACAACACACCACACACACACTGGGAACCACAAACACCGCTCTACACAGACACCCACACACACAGACAACGCTGCACACACAAATATACGCACATATCGCACAACACACACATTGCACAAAACATACCTCCCCCCAAAACACACACAACGCTACAGACACACAGCGCTCTACAAACAATGCAACACACACAACGCAACACACAAACACCGCTCTCACCCCCCGCCACACCCAGACAACACCCAGAACATGTACAGCGCCCTACACACGGCATGGGGGATGGAGCACGATGGGGGGTGCGCGGCATGGGGGATGGAGCACGATGGGGGGTGCGCAGCATGGGGGATGGAGCACGATGGGGGGTGCACACCTCCCCCCAAAACACACACACACAAACACACACACTGCACAACACACCACACACACACTGGGAACCACAAACACCGCTCTACACAGACACCGACACACACAGACAACGCTGCACACACAAATATACGCACATATCGCACAACACACACATTGCACAAAACATACCTCCCCCCAAAACACACACAACGCTACAGACACACAGCGCTCTACAAACAATGCAACACACACAACGCAACACACAAACACCGCTCTCACCCCCCGCCACACCCAGACAACACCCAGAACATGTACAGCGCCCTACACAAACACTTGGTAACTACACACAACAACATCTATATATATTATTAATTATATTATATTATATTATATTATATTATATTATATATTATATTATATTATATTATATTATATTATATATATATATATATATATATATATATATAATATATATATAACAAACATCATACATTAACTACACAATATGTAAATTCTAGAATACCCGATGCGTAGAATCGGGCCACCTTCTAGTTAAAGATAAACATACAGAATAAAACCCCCCCAACCTGTAAAGTCAAATGGTGCAAAATATGTTATGAAACCGAATTGCAAAAATTGTTTACAGCCCCAAATACAAGCCGTTAAGAGGAGAAAAAATAAATAAACACTTGTCCTCAAAGGTGGACAACCCCTTTAACGTCTGTGTGTCGTAAAAATGGGTACAGCACATTGCAGCCTAAATTAAATTAAATGGTTATCCACTATTTGGACAACCCCATCTCATTCCTCTTGTTCGCCGCCGTAAAAATAAAAAAGCCTATACTTGCCTCTGATGAGACCACGGTTCCAGCGATGTCAAAAGCCATGATTCCGTGGCCCGCGTGACATTTTTATGACTTGTGTGCCCCAAGACCAATCAGTGCTGGCTTCCTTCTCCCTGCCTTCAGACGTTTGAGAAGGAAGTCTGTGCTGCGTTCACATCCTGCTCAGATGTCCAAAGGTGGGGAGAAAGACGCTGGACACTTGAGGAACGCACATCATAACCAAGTCATGTGGGCCCCAGGAACGCGGCTTCAGACATCACTGGAACCACGGCCACACTGGAGGATAGTATAGGCTTATTTATTTTTACGGGGGCAAACAAGGAGAATGAGATGGGGTTGTCCAAGTAGAAGTAGTGAACAAGTCCTTTAAGGGGAGACCATAACTAAAAAAATCTGAAATTATTTGGCCAAAGGTAACCTGGAGCTCTGGTTCCGCAATGTAAACTGCGGTCTACCCAGATAACATCAGGGAACCTGTGATTGTAGCTTGCATAGCTCTGAGGCCATGACGAGCGCACAGCAGTGGTCTACTCCCTTTCTTCACTTCATGTTGGCAAGACTTCGTTATTTCTACTAAAACCAATTTAAATTTGAGTAAAATGAAAAGTGCCCAAATGTTATTTGTTCTTTCATATAAGACATTGCAAAGGAAAAGTGGACAAAAAGAATGCAACACTAAAAGTAAAAAAAAAAAAAAAAAAGCCAAACGTACTCTGCGCTCCAGCTGCCTCTTACTCTGCTGCTCCACCTCCAGCTTATCCTCAAATTCCTGCTGCATCCGCTTCTTTGTGAAGTCAATCTCACGTACAGATCGCTCGTATTTGAGCCGCCATTCTCCTCCTGTAAGAAGAAAAGACAAAGAGAATGAAGGCAAACTTCAATTTTATGATTTAGAAATGAACCACTTAATACAACAGATATTGTGAATATTGTACTATGAGAACAGCAAAAAAAAAAACCCCAAAAAACAGGGGTAGAAACTCCAACTCTGGCAGAGCGTCACTAACTGGACTAGCAGAGCTGCAGCAGAGAAAACCGTGATTTCATCAAAACTACAGCATGCAGCCCAGTAAGTGACACATTGTTGGAATCAGGATCTCTGACCCTATTTTATGCTACTGTTTATTTGGTAAACATAAACCTGGTGAAGGGTTCATTTTAGGGTTTTTGACTAGTACTAAAACTAATACATAGGATTTCATATAGAAGGAAGTAACTTTCTTGATAGATATATCAAATATCAATTAAATACTTTTTCATGGCACATCAGCATCAGCCTGTCCCTACAGGCTGATGCTGATGTGCCATGAAAAAGTATTTAATTGATAATATTTGATATCACTATCAAGAAAGTTACTTCCTGGGATTCTTTAAAGGGAATCTGTCACCAGGTTTTTGCCACCTAATCTGAGAGCAGCATAATGTAGGGCAGAGATACTGATTCCAGCGATGTGTCACTTACTGAGCTGCTTAATGATTATAATAAATCAGCAGATCATTATTACAGGACTACTTGGCACGATGAGAGGTAGTCCAGCAAGTTCATGAGGTCTGAATCACTGCTAGATCTGCTGCAGATTGCTGCAGAGAAAGAAGGGAATTTTGTTTACTTACCGTAAATTCCTTTTCTTCTAGCTCTAATTGGGAGACCCAGACAATTGGGTGTATAGGCTATGCCTCCGGAGGCAGCACAAAGTATTACACTCAAAAGTGTTAAGCCCCTCCCCTTCTGCCTATACACCCCCCGTGCTCCCACGGGCTCCTCAGTTTTGGTGCAAAAGCAAGAAGGAGGAAAAAGAATTATAAACTGGTTTAAAGTAACATCGATCCGAAGGAATATCGGAGAACTGAAACCATTCAACATGAACTACATGTGTACACAAAAAAACAGGGGCGGGTGCTGGGTCTCCCAATTAGAGCTAGAAGAAAAGGAATTTACGGTAAGTAAACAAAATTCCCTTCTTCTTTGTCGCTCTATTGGGAGACCAGACAATTGGGATGTCCAAAAGCAATCCCTGGGTGGGTAAAATAATACCTCGTAAGAGCCGTAAAACGGCCTTTTCCTACAGGTGCGCAATCGCCGCCTGAAGGACTCGTCTACCTAGACTGGCATCCGCCGAAGCATAGGTATGCAACTGATAGTGTTTCGTGAAAGTGTGCAGGCTCGACCAGGTAGCCGCCTGACACACCTGCTGAGCCGTATCCTGGTGTCTCAAAGCCCAGGACGCACCCACGGCTCTGGTAGAATGGGCCTTCAGCCCTGAGGGAACCGGAAGCCCAGCCGAACGGTGGACTTCGAGAATTGGCTCCTTGATCCACCGAGCCAAGGTTGATTTGGAAGCCTGTGACCCTTTACGCTGGCCAGCGACAAGGACAAAAAGTGCATCCGAGCGGCGCAGGGGCGCCGTACGAGAAATGTAGAGTCTGAGTGCTCTCACCAGATCTAACAAGTGCAAATCCTTTTCACATTGGTGAACTGGATGAGGACAAAAAGAAGGTAAGGAGATATCCTGATTGAGATGAAAGGGGGATACCACCTTAGAGAGAAAGTCCGGAACCGGACGCAGAACCACCTTGTCCTGGTGAACAACCAGGAAAGGGGCTCTGCATGACAGCGCTGCTAGCTCGGACACTCTCCGAAGTGAAGTGACTGCTACTAGAAAAAACCCTTTCTGCGAAAGGCGTGAGAGAGAGAAATATCTCTCATTGTCTCGAATGGTGATTTCTAAAGAACCAGCAGCACCCTGTTCAGAATCCAGGGTTCTAACGTCAGCTTGTAAGAAGGAACGATGTGACAAACCCCCTGCAGGAACGTGCGTACCTGTGGAAGTCTGGCTAGGCGCTTCTGGAAAAAACACAGAGAGCGCTGAGACTTGTCCCTTAAGGGAGTTGAGCGACAAACCCTTTTCCAGTCCAGATTGAAGGAAGGACAGAAAAAATGGGCAAGGCAAAGTGCCAGGGAGAAGAACCCTGAGCAGAGCACCACGACAGGAAAATTTTCCACGTCCTGTGGTAGATCTTGGCGGACGTTGGTTTCCTAGCCTGTCTCATAGTGGCAATGACGTCTTGAGATAATCCTGAAGACGCTAGGATACAGGACTCAATGGCCACACAGTCAGGTTGAGGGCCACAGAATTGAGATGGAAAAAACGGCCCTTGAGATAACAAGTCTGGTCGGTCTGGTAGTGCCCACGGTTGGCCGACCGTGAGATGCCACAGATCCGGGTACCACGACCTCCTCGGCCAGTCTGGAGCGACGAGGATGACGCGGCGGTAGTCGGCCCTGATCTTGCGTAACACTCTGGGCAACAGTGCCAGCGGAGGAACACATAAGGGAGCTGAAACTGCGACCAATCCTGAACTAAGGCGTCTGCCGCCAGAGCTCTGGGATCTTGAGACCGTGCCATGAACGTCGGTACCTTGTTATTGTGCCGGGACGCCATGAAGTCGACGTCCGGCACCCCCCAGCGGCAACAGATCTCCTGAAACACGCCCGGGTGAAGGGACCATTCCCCTGCGTCCATGCCCTGGCGACTGAGATAATCCGCTTCCCAGTTTTCCACGCTTGGAATGTGAACTGCAGAGATGGTGGAGGCCGTGGCTTCCACCCACATCAAAATCCGCCGGACTTCCTGGGAGGCTTGCCGACTGCGTGTGCCGCCTTGGTGGTTGATGTATGCCACCACTGTGGAATTGTCCGACTGAATTCTGATCTGCTTGCCTTCCAGCCACTGCTGGAAAGCTTTCAGGGCAAGATACCCTGCCCGTATTTCCAGAAAATTGATCTGAAGCGAGGACTCTTGCTGGGTCCACGTACCCTAAGCCCTGTGGTGGAGAAAAACCGCTCCCCACCCTGACAGACTCGCGTCCGTCGTGACTACTTCCCAGGATAGGGGTAGGAAGGATTTCCCCTTCGCTAATGAAGTGGGAATAAGCCACCACCGAAGGGAAGCTTTGGTCGTCTGAGAGAGGGAGACGATCCTGACGAGGGACGTCGGCTTCCTGTCCCATTTGCATAGGATGTCCCATTGAAGGGGACGCAGGTGAAATTGCGCGAAAGGGACTGCCTCCATTGCTGTCACCATCTTCCCCAGGAAGTGCGTGAGGCGCCTCACGGGGTGTGACTGCCCTTGAAGGAGAGATTGTACCCCTTTCCGTAGTGACTGCTGTTTGATCAGCGGAAGCTTCACTATCGCTGAGAGTATGAAACTTCGTGCCAAGATATGTCAGCGATTGGGCCGGTGTCAGATTTGACTTTGGAAAATTGATGATCCACCCGAAACCCTGGAGAGTCTCCAGGGTAGCGTCAAGGCTGCGTTGGCATGCCTCTATAGAGGGTGCCTTGATCAGCAGATCGTCCAAATACTGGATCACCGAGTGACCCAGGGAGTGTAGAAGCGCTACTACAGTAGCCATAACCTTGGTAAAAACCCGTGGGGCTGTTGCCAGGCCGAACGGCAGTGCCATGAATTGCAGGTATTCGTGTCCTATGGCGAAGCGCAAGAAGCGCTGGTGCTCTGGAGCAATCGGTACATGGGGATAAGCATTTTTGATATCGATTGATGCAAGGAAATCTCCTTGGGACATTGAGGCGATGACGGAGCGTAGGGATTCCATCCGGAACCGCCTGGTTTTTACCCGTCTGTTGAGCAGTTTCAGGTCCAGGACCGGGCGGAAAGACCCGTCCTTCTTTGAGACCACCAACAAGTTGGAGTAAAAACCGTGGCTCTGTTGCTGAAGAGGAACAGGGATCACCACTCCTTCAGCCGTCAGAGTGCGCCGCGCCTGCAGAGGAGCCTCGGCTCGCTCGGGAGGCGGGGATGACCTGAAGAATCGAGTCGGGGGACGAGAGGTAAACTCTATCTCGTAACCGTGAGACAGAATAACTCTCACCCAGCGGTCTTTTATTTGTGGCAGCCCGGTGTCGCAAAAGCGGGAGAGCCTGCCACCGACCGAGGATGCTACTAGCGGAGGCCGAAAGTCATGAGGAAGCCGCTTTGTTAGCGGCGCCCCCGGTGGTCTGTTTAGGACGTGACTTAGACCGCCATGCATCAGAGCTCCTTTGTCTTTCTGAGACCTTGTGGACGAGGAGAATTGGGACCTGCCCGCGCCCCGAGAGGAGCGAAACCTCGACTGCCCTCTCCTCTGTTGGGATATGTTTGGTTGGGACTGGGGTAAGGATGTATCCTTTCGCTTGGATTGTTTGATGACTTCATCCAGACGCTCGCCAAACAACCTGTCGCCACAAATTGGCAAACTGGTTAAGCGCTTTTTTGGAAGCAGAATCTGCCTTCCATTCCCGTAGCCATAAGGCCCTGCGGAGTACCACCGAATTGGCGGCCGCAACCGCCGTACAGCTCGCAGAGTCCAGGACAGCACTAATAGCGTTGCCGAAGTTTGGGAGGTAATGGATGCCACTTGTGGCGCGGCCGTGCATGTGGCTGCTTCAATTTGCGCTTGACCTGCTGAGATAGCTGGTAGCGCCCATACGGCTGCGAATGCTGGGACAAAAGAAGCTCCGATAGCTTCATAGATGGATTTCAACCAGAGCTCCATCTGCCCGTCAGTGGCATCTTTGAGCGAGGCTCCATCTTCCACTGCAAGTAATGATCTAGCCGCCAGTCTGTGAGATTGGAGGGTCCACTCTGAGACACTGAGTCCAACCTTTAACCACGTCAGGTGGAAAAGGACAACGTGTATCCTTAAGGCGCTAAGAAAAAACGCTTATCTGGACAAGCATGGTGATTCTGGACTGCCTCTCTGGAATCAGAATGGTCTAGAAACATACTCGGTGTACGCGTGGGGAACCTGAAGCGGAATTACTCCTGCTGATAATCTGACTCCTCCGCCGGAGGAGCTGAGGGAGAAATATCCAGCATTTGATTGATGGACGCAATGAGATCGTTCACTATGGCGTCCCCGTCTGGAGTATTACGATTGAGAGCGCCCTCAGGATCAGAATCCTGATCAGCTGTCTCCGCATCATCAACCGGAGATTCCCCCCGCTGAGACCCTGAACAACATGATGTCGAGGGAAATTCTAAGCGAGCCCGCTTAGTCGGTCTGGGGCTGGGGTCTAAGTCAGAACCCTCAGCCTGGAATGTATCCCGGGAGGACATTGTTGGTCCAATTGAGGGGGGCCAGGGAACAATGATTCAACAGAGTCCCTTTGCTGAAATACCGGCCTGGACTGCAAGGCTTCTAGTATCTCAGCCATAGTCTCAGACAGTTTTGCAAACTCCATCCCCGTCACTAAGGACCGTGTCAACAGGTGTCTCCCCCTGGGCCCCTCTTAGCAGATGCTCTGGCTGAAGAAGAGAGTCACAGGGGCCACACATTGCACACAATGAGGGTCAATGGGACCTGCCGGCAGCTGGGTCGTACAAGCGGCGCAGGCAGCCTAATAATCCTGTTTTTTTTGGCACCCCTGTCTTTGTGGGGCCATGCTATTGTTTTCCCTGATTAACACAAAAGGGTAAATAGCCATAATGAACTGTGCTCATACAGTGTAAAGTATATAGTAATAACACAGAATGTATCAATACACTACAGCACCATGGGGGTAACACCCCAGGTGCTGCTTACCAGCCGCCTAAAGCGGTTGTGAGGCCACCAGAGACCGTGTCTGGGTTTCCCAGGGTTAATCCCTCTCTGCAGCGTCGGAGGAGCTGACAGGAAATGGCTGCGGCGTCCTGACGAGAGGAGGGAGCCGTGGGCGTCTCACACAGTGCACAGTGAGGGGAGTGGAGTATGCAAAGCATGCTCCAGCCCTCATGCTGCTCGTTTGTCCCTCTCTTCCGTGCAGCGTCCCGCCCTTCCCCCTGCCTGTCAGGGCTGAGGGCGGGAAAAAGGAAGCTAGGCCGCAAGAAAGCCGGGGACTCGAGTATAAGCGTCGCCGCCGTAAAAGCGCGGCCGACGGCGAAGTCCCCGGCGAACTACAAGTCCCAGCCGCGCCGCAGTTTCACATGGCAGCGGCGGTTAGCGCGGTAGCCCCTACATATAAACACACTCAGCGACGCTGAGTGTGTAATGGCACATATAGACCCGGTCAGCGCCGCGGTCCCCGGTGCACTAGCACACCCAGCAAAGCTGAGATGTTGCCGTGCACGGTCCCCACAGGGATACAGAGTACCTTCAAGATGCAGGGCCATGTCCCTGAACGGAACCTGGCTCCTATCCAGCAGGCTCCACAGGAGTTGTGGATGAAGCACGGTCTCAGTGCCTGGAGACCGATAGGATCCCACTTCACCAGAGCCCTGAGGGGGATGGGGAAGGAAAGCAGCATGTGGGCTCCAGCCTCCGTACCCGCAATGGATACCTCAACCTTAACAACACTGCCGACAAGAGTGGGGTGAGAAGGGAGCATGCTGGGGGCCCTATATGGGCCCACTTTTCTTCCATCCGATATAGTCAGCAGCTGCTGCTGACCAATCTGTGGAGCTGTGCTGTGCATGTCTGCCTCCTTCGCACAAAGCAAAAAACTGAGGAGCCCGTGGGAGCACGGGGGGTGTATAGGCAGAAGGGGAGGGGCTTAACACTTGAGTGTAATACTTTGTGCTGCCTCCGGAGGCATAGCCTATACACCCAATTGTCTGGGTCTCCCAATAGAGCGACAAAGAAATATGGATTTTATAAAAATGACATCAAACAGCTCAGCAAGTGACACATCGCTGGAATCACGGTCTCTACGTTATGCTGCTCTCAGATGGTGGAGCAAAAACCTGGTGACAGATTCCCAGGGTTCTCAGTGGTCATCATCTTTGTTTTGTTTCCTGGACCCATGATGTGAAGTCATTGCTTATGTCCAGATGTTTAATGCAGGTTGATTCATACTAGATATTTAATAACACATTGGTAAAAAATATATAAATAAATATATTCGTTTTTTTCTTCAGTTGGAGGGGGAGTGTAGGAGGGGGAAGAGGGAGAGGGGGTGGCAGGGTGAGGGAGGAAGGGAGAGAGAGAGTTGGGGGGGATGGGGAGGGGGGAGCGGAGAGAGCACTCTGTACAATATAGATGTTTCTTTAAAAAAAAAAGTAAATTGCTCCACTATTAGAAGCCAAAGTTTTTTGGAATAAATATACAAAATATCTCTAATCCAAAAGAAAGAAGACGGTCTCCCAAATGCCACTTATACAAGATATGAGGCTACCCTGCAAAGCAATGTAGCAACCTCAAAATATAACTTGGGAATAGCTGACAGGTAAGGCCGGGGCCACACGGGGCACTAGTGCGATGCTCGCATGAGACTCGGCTCACGTTGCCAGTACAGCAGGAGCAGAGTGTCATACGAGTGTGCCTGCATCTGAGGTCCGACCCTGCGAGCAGACCTCAGCTGCGGGGGGCAGGCCGGCACGGTGGAGGGGAGGGAGGGATTTGTCTCCCTCTCTCCTCCGTAGCTGGCTATTGCCATTCTCGCACTGCACTGGCAGTACACCGGTGTACCGCGAGTGCAGTGCGATTTTTCTCTCGCCCCATTCACTTGAATGGGTGTGAGAGAAAGAATCTCGGCTTACATCCTCAGCATGCTGCGATTGTTCTCTCGGTCCGATTAGGGCTGAGAAAATAATCGCTCGTTTGCTGACACACAGGCTAGAATTGGTCCGAGGGGAATGCGATGTTTTATCGCACTCCACTTGCACCGATTTTCTCGACGTGTGGCTTAGGCCTAAGAGACTGTCTTTTCTTCTGTAGTAGGATACTGATTTGGCAACAATAAGGAGTTTTCGAAGGTCAACATACCGGAGTCATCATCGTCCATCTCCCCATTCAGCTCTGCTGCTCGGATCAGTCGGGCCTCCATTACTTCTACTTCCATCGATTCCATCTGCTTTTTGAGCGCATCATATTTGGCCTAGAGATAAAGACAAGTGGTTAGAGGACACCACTGAGCATCGCCATTCCACACATTAAATTTGCAATAAACTTTGGAGCTTTTTCAGAGTCCTGATGAATAAAAAACAAAATCAATGTATTCACAGCTGATCACTTTTCTGAATACAGTCACTGTAATGGATGAATATACAGAGATTGGTGGAACAGATGAGAATATTCTCCTGTTGGTAAGTCACTTGGCAATACCATAGATAAAATTATAAAATTATATGCACACATTTTATTTATAGCTGGATCCTAGCTGCCCAGACATGTAGGTTTTTAACCCAGTTAGAGGCATTTGAGTTAGGGTCCTGGCATATTAGAGGTCACCTTGTTGCTGGCTACTGGGCTCACATGCATTGGCCAATACATAAGCTAAATATCAACTTTTTCAAATCTTCCTATAGCGGTAGTGCATATTATATATATATATATATATATATATATATACATGCATATATATATAATATATTATTATTATAAATATATATATATATATATAGTACAGACCAAAAGTTTGGACAGAACTTCTCATTCAAAGAGGTTTCTTTATTTTCATAACTCTGAAAATTGTAGATTCACATTGAAGGCATCAAAACTATGAATTAACACATGTAGAATGGAATACTTAAAGTGTGAAACAACTGAAAATATGTCTTATATTCTAGGTTCTTCAAAGTAGCCACCTTTTGCTTTCATTGCTGGTTTGCACACTCTTGGCATTCTCATGATCAGATTCAAGAGGTAGTCACCGGAAATGTTTTTCACTTTAATAAGTGGGATTATTTGCCTTATAAATGGAGTTGGGACCATCAGTTGTGCATAAGTCTAGTGGATACACAGCTGATAGTCCTACTGAATAGACTGTTAGAATTTGTATTATGGCAAGAAAAAAGCAGCTGAGTAAAGAAAAATGAGTGGCCATCATTACTTGAAGAAATGAAGGTCAGTCAGTCCGAAAAATTGGGAAAACTTTGAAAGTATCCCCAAGTGCAGTGGCAAAAACCATCAAACGCTACAAAGAAACTGGCTCACATGAGGACCGCCCCAGGAAAGGAAGACCAAGAGTTACCTCTGCTGCGGAGGATAAGTTTATCCGAGTCACCAGCCTCAGAAATCGCAGGTTAACAGCAGCTCAGACTAGAGACCAGGTCAATGCCACACAGAGTTCTAGCAGCAGACACATCTCTAGAACAACTGTTAAGAGGAGACTTTGTGCAGCAGGCCTTCATGGTAAAATAGCTGCTAGGAAACCACTGCTAAGGACAGGCAACAAGCAGAAGAGACTTGTTTGGGCTAAAGAAAACAAGGAATGGACATTAGACCAGTGGAAATCTGTGCTTTGGTCTGATGAGTCCAAATTTGAGATCTTTGGATCCAACCACCGTGTTTTTGTGCGACGCAGAAAAGGTGAACGGATGGACTCTACATGCCTTGTTTCCACCGTGAAACATGGAGGAGGAGGTGTGATGGTGTGGGGGTGCTTTGCTGGTGACACTGTTGGGGAGTTATTCAAAATTGAAGGCATACTGAACTAGCATGTCTACCACAGCATCTTGCAGCGGCATGCTATTCCATCCGGTTTGCGTCTAGTTGGACCATCATTTATTTTTCAACAGGACAATGACCCCAAACACACCTCCAGGCTGTGTAAGGGCTATTTGACTAAGGAGGAGAGTGATGGGGTGCTACGCCAGATGACCTGGCCTCCACAGTTACCAGACCTCAACCCAATCGAGATGGATTAGGGTGAGCTGGACCGCAAAGTGAAGGCAAAAGGGTCAACAAGTGCTAAGCATTTCTGGGAACTCCTTCAAGACTGTTGGAAAACCATTTCCGGTGACTACCTTTTGAAGCTGATCAAGAGAATGCCAAGAGTGTGCAAAGCAGTAATCAAAGCAAAAGGTGGCTACTTTAAAGAACCTAGAATATAAGACATATTTTCAGTTGTTTCACACTTTTTTGTAAAGTATTTCATTCCACAAGTATTAATTCATAGTTTTGATGCTTTCGATGTGAATCTACAATTTTCAGAGTCATGAAAATAAAGAAAACTCTTTGAATGAGAAGGTGTGTCCAAACTTTTGTGTACTGTATTATATAAATCATATTTATATATATATATATATATATATATATATATATATATTTATATATATATATATATATATATATATATATATGCACACACATACATATATATATACATATATATATACATATACATACATATACACATATACATTCATACATATACACATACACATATACATATAAATATAGACACACACACACATATACATACAGAAACAGTATATATATCGATATACATATTCACATACATACATACACACGTGCTCAACGTTAAAGTTGTAATATTAAGAAATTATGGAAATCGCAGGATAGATAAATATGTAAGTGATATGAAAATGGCTAAAGAAATGGACACAAAATATTCAAGACATTTCAATTTATTAATTATCAAGTATGAGCAGCAGAGGCAGAAATCAAAGCACTTACACACCTTGTCTGCCCTCAATGACGTTATTGATTGTATGAGGATTGTTCTGCCACATTGAATGCACATGATCAAATCATCAAGATCCTCTGCTGGCAGCTTCCTTTGCAATTGCCAACTAAGGAGGTCCCAGATGTGCACTTTGGGAGACAAGTCCAGAGACGCTGTAGGCCATGGTAGCACGTTTAGGCTACTCACTGTGGCATGAGCAACATGCAGAAAATTCCTCAGACAACAATTAATTTCGATGATCACATGCCAAGACGTGTAAGTATGTGCAGTTCTGTGCATGGTGCTCAGTTAATACTGAATAAATTGAGATGTTTGAAAAACGTGGCTTCCGTTTCTCATCATATGCATATCATTCATATTATTCTATTGATCATTCTATCGATCATGTGTTTTCCATAATTCTACTACTTTTCGTTCTTGGTGTAGCAATTTCAATGTTGTGGATACTATAAATTATATTTCTATACGTATAAGGTGGTATTTTTTGAGGCAGATAAGTACATGCAAAATACATCTTATTTCTTGCATGTCTTGCCACCAAAAGCCGAAGATTTAAGGGGACTTTACACGCTACGACAGTGCTGATGAGAACTCGTTGGGGTCACGGAATTGGTGACGCACATCCAGCCGCATTAGCGATGCCGTTGCGTGTGACACAGATTAGCGATTTTGCATCGTTGCAAAAACATGCAAAATCGCCCATCGGTGACATGGGGGTCCATTCTCAAAAATCATTACTGCAGCAGTAACGAGGTTGTCCCTCGTTCCTGCAGCAGCACACATCGCTCCGTGTGGAGCCGCAGGAACGAGGAAGCTCTCTTTACCTGCCTCCCGGCCGCTATGAGGAAGGAAGGAGGTGGGCGGGATGTTACGTCCCGCTCAGCTCCGCCCCTCCGCTGCTATTGGGCGGCAGTTCAGTGACGTCACTGTGATGCCGCAATGACCGCCCCCTTAGAAAGGAGGCGGTTCGCCGGTCACAGTGACGTCGCCGGGCAGGTAAGTAGTATGACGGGTCTGGGCGATGTTGTGCAGCACGGGCAGCGATTTGCCCGTGTCGCGCAACAGATGGGGGCGGGTACCCACACTAGCGATATTGGGACCGATATCGCAGTGTGTAAAGCCCGCTTAAGTAAAATTTAATACTTTGGCATTTAGCTGAAATCTAATGTTGAAGTCTATCATTTAATTTCCTTTTGCCATTTGCTATTTCCCCATGTTCTCATCGAGTAGAGGAGAAGCAGCCAGTGCCAGATCTACCCGAGAACAATAAATGACGCGTTCATATTTTCCTTTTGATACAATCTACAAGGGAGAGCGGGCACATGAAATAGTTGGCTGGTTCTATTGAAGTTGGCGAATAGGACAGACTTTGTTATCATGTATGTAGGCTCTTTTAAGGCAATGTGTCATCTGAAAATGACCTGTAGTTGAATGTGAAATGTATTTTTCATTATTCCATAACACGAATATAAAAAGAAAAATCAGAAATCTTGTAATTTTCAATTAGCCACTAAAACTCATAGTTCCTGCTCTGTAAAAAAAATACTTTTTCATCAGTCTCATTATCATCACAGACAAGCCTACAATGAAAGGTCTCTTTATACAGTAGATAACGAAGACGTCACCATTTACAACAGGTGATATCACGGTTTACCTGCCTTGAATAAAGAATGGCCATTTTATTCTACCATACAAAAAAATTGAAGCAGGAGTCAGTTTTGTACTGTAAAAATCCACATGAAGAACGGGAAGTATGTGTCTATTATCAGGCTTTGAGGACAGTGTGAAAATTGCAAGATTTTTATTTATTTTAAAATATACGCAGTGATATGCAAAATAAAAAAAAAAAAAAAAAAAAAAAGAATGCGTTCAAAGTTTAGACAATAGCTCATTGTCGTAGGATACATTCCATTTGTAGACTGTGAGCCCTCGCGGGCAGGGACCTCTCTCCTCCTGTACCAGTCCGTGCCTTGTATTGTTTATGATTATTGTACTTGCCCTATTATGTACACCCCTTTCACTTGTAAAGAGCCATGGAATAGATGGTGCTATAATAATAAATAATAATAATAATAAATTTAAACAGAATCTGTCACCAGTTTTTTGCCACCTAATCTGAGAAAAGCATAATGTCGGGACAGAGACCCGGATTCCAGCGATGTGTCACTTACTGGGCTGCTTAGTGTAGTTTTGATAAAATCACAGTTTAATCAGCAGTTGATTATCATTAGTGGACTACTTGGCGTGCTGCAGGTAGTCCAGCATATTCATGAGCTCTGTATAACTGCTAGATTCGCAGCAGAGAAAACATTAATTTTATCAAATGACAGCAAACAGCTCAGTAAGTGACATATCGCTGGAATCAGGGTCTGTGTCTCTACATTATGCGGCTTTCAGATGGAGGAGCAAAAACCTGATGACAGATTCCAATTTACAAGTGAGTCTTATATAATTTTATATGACCATCTGATAAGGTCCTATTAAACCTGCTGTAAAGCAATGTTACATCCACCATGTATTTTGCAGTGGACTCTTCTGTAGGACTTAAAGATCGCTTCTTGGGTTTCTACCATGGGTTTGCACTTTGAACAAATTAGCCCCATTGAATAAGTAAAGTGCGGCTATGTTTTCCACATAAAGTCTGTATGGAAATTCCTATAAAAAGTGCTAGCAATTTTTTTTTAATGCAAAATTGCTATTGGAAAGAAAAGGTGCTGAAATCCAGATCTGTATGAAAAATGAGTATGTTTACCCCTGAACTAAAAACTTGCATTACCTTACAAACAGTAATCTTTATTAACACGTATGCCACAAACAAGTACACACATAAAAAAAAATTGTGTTGAGAAGAAAGGTGGTAATTAATGTAATCTAACTCTCACCCTTCCTATCATATGAGGTCGGCGTCCTAAATATTCGTGATGCCCCCGTTCCGCGTCGACTCGAGTCCTGTACTGACCCCTCCACTCAATCTATATATATCCCGTGTTCCTAAATAAAAGTGGGTAAGGTGAAACACCCAGGATAGAGCCCACAGGGATAGTGTGTGCCAACAATATAGAGATATTAAGTCCGGCAATATTTTTAATATTATGACTTATGCTGTATTATTGTCCAGGTGCATCCTGGACAATAATACAGCAGAAGTCATTATTGATTGTTGATATTACTGGTAGTCGACTGACTCAGGCCCTGTCCCATAGACTTAAAAAGACAAAATATTGACGGACTTAATACGGGATATATATAGATTGAGTGGAGGGTCAGTACAGGACTCGAGTCGACGTGGAACGGGGGCGTCACGAATATTTAGGACGCCGACCCCCGTATAATAGGAAGGGTGAGAGTTAAGGCTACTTTACACACTGCGATATCGGTCCCGATATCGCTAGTGTGGGTACCCGACCCCATCTGTTGTGCGACACGGGCAAATCGCTGCCCGTGCCGCACAACATTGCCCAGACCCGTCACACATACTTACCTGCCCGGCGACGTCGCTGTGACCAGTGAACCGCCTCCTTTCTAAGGGGGCGGTCCGTGCGGAGTCACAGCGATGTCACTAAGTGGCCGCCCAATAGAAGCGGAGGGGCGGAGCTGAGCAGGACGTAACATCCCGCCCACCTCCTTCCTTCCGCATTGTGGCCGGGAGGCAGGTAAGGAGAGCTTCCTCGTTCCTGCGGTGTCACACGGAGCGATGTGTGCTGCCGCAGGAACGAGGGACAACCTCATTACTGCTGCAGTAATGATTTTTGAGAATGGACCCCCATGTCACCAATGGGCGATTTTGCACGTTTTTGCAACGATGCAAAATCGCTAATCGGTGTCACACGCAACGGCATCGCTAATGTGGCCGGATGTGCGTCACCAATTCCGTGACCCCAACGACTCCGCATTAGCGATGTCGCAGCGTGTAAAGCCCCCTTTAGATTACATTAATTCCCACCTTTCTTCTCAACACAAATTTTTTTTATGTGTGTGCATATGTGTTAATAAATATTACTGTTTTTAAGGTAATGCAAGTTTTTAGTTCTTGAATTAATAATCTACCTTAGTAATCTGAATCGGTTTTTGCTCAATTTATATTTACCCCTGCCAATAAAATATATCTGTTCGCCACATAGACTAAAGGCCCTGTCACACACAGAGATAAATCTGCGGTAGATCTGTGGTTGCAGTGAAATTGTGGACAATCAGTGCCAGGTTTGTGGCTGTGTACAAATTGAACAATATGTCCATGATTTCACTGCAACCACAGATCTGCCAAAGATTTATTTCTGTGTGTGACAGGGCCTTAAGAATCCACAGACAACGTATCAGCTTCCAGAAATTAGGGGGAAAAATAGGTCCGATGGCTTCTCAATAAAAGGATTCATACATTTTTATGAAAGAAAATCTATTAGCTCATTTTTCTTTTTCTTTTTTTTTTTGGCACAAATTGTGTTCTGAAATGTAAGTGAGATTTCCACCATGTAAACAGATCTTTATAGGTAATGGCATCATAGGACCGTGAGCACGTGCATGGTGCGGATCCTGGAGACCCCTCGCCGCTGACACCAGAAGTTTGAATTTGAAAAGTTTATTACGATTCTTGCATTAGAGACAGAAAGAAAAAGCTGTTAACTTTCTTTGAAAGACAAGTTGTATCTTGTATACCATCAGCATTCAGGCCCTTTAATCTATATGGTAAATAGATCATTAGAGAAATGTAATTATGTCACCATTAATGAAACAAATGGCAGACATTAGTGTAATTGACCCGCAAGGCTAGAGAAGTTCATTTTCTCCTCAAAGATTCACTTTATCCGAATTAGGGCCGCCTCCAGGTTTTCATGGGCCCCATGCACACACATACACAGATACGTACACATACAGGCATATGTATATATGCATATTTAAAGACAAGTTCACAAGAATACATAGAAAGACATAAATCTATACACAGTCATACACTGACATACATAGATACACATCATACATACAGACAGACAGACACATGAGGAGATTTTTAATATGGAGTCGTCGACAGCAGCCTGGCTCACCTCCCCGCTTGTCTCCATCCAGCTCCTACAGGGCATGTGACTGTGCAGGACGCGCTGCGTGATGATAGCCACTAACAGACTAGGCCACTCACAGTGCACACTGACACTGCTGTATATAACATCACAGGAGGGGCTGAGGCTACAGTATATATATCACAGGAGGGGCTGAGGCTACAGTATATATATCACAGGAGGGGCTGAGGCTACAGTATATATATATCACAGGAGGGGCTGAGGCTACAGTATATATATCACAGGAGGGGCTGAGGCTACAGTATATATATCACAGGAGGGGCTGAGGCTACAGTATATATTTCACAGGAGGGGCTGAGGCTACAGTATATATTTCACAGGAGGGACTGGGGGCTACACTATATACATCATAGGAGGTGCTGGGGCTACAGTATATGCATCACAGGAAGGAGTGAGCTACAGTTTATACATCTCAGGAGGGGCTGGGGGCATAGACATAAATGAAGGCTATACACAATGTGGGGCATTCACATTACTGGGGGGCATAAATGTTACTGGGGGGGGCATAGAGTTCTGGGGGGGCGCACATACAGCTCAGGGGTCCCATACAGGTCAGGAGGGCCAATACAGCTCAGTTGGAAGGGGGCCCATACAGTTCAGGATTGCACACACTGTCCTGGCTGGCTGGCGCTGTGGCTCCTCTTCATCTGTGGGACAGGAGCGCACCATGCGCTAGCTCCGCCCACAGATGAACATCAATGCCCCTGCATGCAGTGTTCAGTAGTGAACATTGTATGCAAGTGTGGATTTAAATGGCTGGCAGCCAGCAAATTGCTACTGACAGCCCGAGCACTGCGGTACCTGGAACTCGGGACAGGGGCCGCAGAACTGACGACGGCAAGTGACCCCCCCCAGCTGTCCAGGGCCCTACATTATATAAACATATTATATATATTACACACACACACACACACACACACACACACACACACACACACACACATATACAGTCAGGGCCAGAAATATTTGGACAGTGACACAAGTTTTGTTATTTTAGCTGTTTACAAAAACATGTTCAGAAATACAATTATATATATAATATGGGCTGAAAGTGCACACTCCCAGCTGCAATATGAGAGTTTTCACATCCAAATCGGAGAAAGGGTTTAGGAATCATAGCTCTGTAATGCATAGCCTCCTCTTTTTCAAGGGACCAAAAGTAATTGGACAAGGGACTCTAAGGGCTGCAATTAACTCTGAAGGCGTCTCCATCGTTAACCTGTAATCAATGAAGTAGTTAAAAGGTCTGGGGTTCATTACAGGTGTGTGGTTTTGCATTTGGAAGCTGTTGCTGTGACCAGACAACATGCGGTCTAAGGAACTCTCAATTGAGGTGAAGCAGAACATCCTGAGGCTGAAAAAAAAAGAAAAAATCCATCAGAGAGATAGCAGACATGCTTGGAGTAGCAAAATCAACAGTCGGGTACATTCTGAGAAAAAAAGGAATTGACTGGTGAGCTTGGGAACTCAAAAAGGCCTGGGCGTCCACGGATGACAACAGTGATGGATGATCGCCGCATACTTTCTTTGGTGAAGAAAAACCCGTTCACAACATCAACTGAAGTCCAGAACACTCTCAGTGAAGTAGGTGTATCTGTCTCTAAGTCAACAGTAAAGAGAAGACTCCATGAAAGTAAATACAAAGGGTTCACATCTAGATGCAAACCATTCATCAATTCCAAAAATAGACAGGCCAGAGTTAAATTTGCTGAAAAACACCTCATGAAGCCAGCTCAGTTCTGGAAAAGTATTCTAAGGACAGATGAGACCAAGATCAACGTGTACCAGAATGATGGGAAGAAAAAAGTTTGGAGAAGAAAGGGAACGGCACATGATCCAAGGCACACCACATCCTCTGTAAAACATGGTGGAGGCAACGTGATGGCATGGGCATGTATGGCTTTCAATGGCACTGGGTCACTTGTGTTTATTGATGACATAACAGCAGACAAGAGTAGCCGGATGAATTCTGAAGTGTACCGGGATATACTTTCAGCCCAGATTCAGCCAAATGCCGTAAAGTTGATCGGACGGCGCTTCATAGTACAGATGGACAATGACCCCAAGCATACAGCCAAAGCTACCCAGGAGTTCATGAGTGCAAAAAAGTGGAACATTCTGCAATGGCCAAGTCAATCACCAGATCTTAACCCAATTGAGCATGCATTTCACTTGCTCAAATCCAGACTTAAGACGGAAAGACCCACAAACAAGCAAGACCTGAAGGCTGCGGCTGTAAAGGCCTGGCAAAGCATTAAGAAGGAGGAAACCCAGCGTTTGGTGATGTCCATGGGATCCAGACTTAAGGCAGTGATTGCCTCCAAAGGATTCGCAACAAAATATTGAAAATAAAAATATTTTGTTTGGGTTTGGTTTATTGACCTCCTAAAATGTGGAGTGTTTGTAAAGAAATGTGTAAAATTCCTACAATTTCTATCAGATATTTTTGATCAAACCTTCAAATTAAACGTTACAATCTGCACTTGAATTCTGTTGTAGAGGTTTCATTTCAAATCCAATGTGGTGGCATGCAGAGCCCAACTCGCGAAAATTGTGTCACTGTCCAAATATTTCTGGACCTAACATATATATATTATATATATATATATATATATATATACATATACACACACATATACACACAGACATTAATTGCTCCAGAGAAAAAAAAAAAGCCTTCATTCTTTGAGTCTCTGTATAATAATGGAGGTCGTCTATTCTTACAGCGCAGCTAGACTTTTATAAATCTGAAAAGAACACTTTTCGCACATTAATACTGGCAGACAAAAAAAGTCTGAAGTGTCCTCAGTCACAAGAGGTACTCGGACCACAGATCTCGCTGCCAATCTCTTTCACTCCATCCAAGACTTACAAGTAATCAGTATTATTAGGAAAGCCGGCTAGGCCAACCTGGAGGACTGACAACACAAACAAAAAAGAAGAGAATAGGAGGGAAAATATTGGCGCTATTGAAACGGTGTTAAAGTATTAAGCGATCCCCCTCCCTCACCCCCCGCCGCCAAAACAAGCAGCAGGACGCATGCCTGCGAGACCTGCAAAGTATCGTAACACTACTCTACACAACATGGCAAAAAGGCAAGGGCTGGATTTGTGGTGGAAGGCAGATGGCGTGACAGAAGCTTTCTATAGCGACATGAACAGAGCAGTGTTCTGAGAGGTATGTACCGGAGATGAAAGCTCCTTTCTAAATGTTGTGAACAACTTTAAAGAACCATCTGTCCATTTTGTAAACAAATTGTGCAGACAAGAACCCGGTGCACATGTAGATCTTGGTCATTATTAGGCTTATAAACTTTTTATATCTGTAGTCATCGGCATGGTTGTCTTTCCCTAGAACAAGTAGGAAATTTACTGCATCAGGCAATTGTTTCATTGCAAAATTTTCTATTAAAGAACTCAGTGAACTGCATGATTGATGGATAATGAGATATCCATGAATTATTATGTTAATGTCAATTTCAATGACTAATATTGAGTCAAAAGCTTTGAACACTTGGGGGCTTATAGGGTGACAATACTCTGCATAAGGCCGGAGTCACATTTGCGAATGCTTCGCGTGTAACTCGCGCGAGTCTCGCGTTGCATCACCCGGCACGGCGGCACACTCTCCTGACAGGAGCATCTCAGCTGCATAGAGATACATGCAACCGACCAGCTCCTGACAGGAAAGTATGCAGCCGTGCCGGGTGATGCAACGCGAGACTCGCGCGAGTTACAAGTGTGACTCCGGCCTAAGATGAAATATCTATAGGGTGTCCAACATTAAAGGGAACTTGTCAGGTGCAATATGCACCCAGAAACACGAGCAGTTCTGGGTGCATACCGATAATCCCTGCCTAATTGTCCCCTTGCTATAGTAACATAGACAAAGGGATCTTTAGAAAAAGTATTTCTTAAGATCCCATAGGAGATGCTAATGAAACCAGCGACTAGTCACAAAGGCGTTACTCTCCCTGGCTAGTGGGCCCCCTTAGCATGATAGTACGCCCACAGGGGTGTACTAACATGCTAATGAATGCACAGTGTCAGAGGCATGGTTGATCTCACCGCTCTCTGCTGAAACCACGCCTGATGCTGGATTTCGCTTCAGTGTGAATGATCCCGGACGTTCGGTAATGCGCACTATGAAGCCGGGGTGTACGAGTCCTGGCTTCAAACCCATATAGTGCACATGACAAAGTCCGGGACCATGCGCACTGAGTCTAAATCGAGGGCTCAGATGTGATGGCAGCAGGGAGGTGAGCGTGACCATCCTCTGACGCTGCACATTCATAAACATGTTAGTACGCCCACAGGGGTGTGGTTACATACTAAGGGGGCCGACTAGCTAGGGGAAATAACGCCCTTGTGGCAAGTTGCTGGCATCATTAGCATATTATAAAGGTTCTTTAGAAATACTTTTTCTAAAGATCCCCTTGTCTATGCTACTATATACAGGGACAGTTAGGCAGTGATTAGATAAATGCACCCAGAACTGCTCGTGGTTCTGGGTGCACATTGCACCTGACAGGCACTTTAAAGTGATCCTATTTTAAAAACTAAAATGTTCTCCTGTACTCCACAATTACTGTTGAGAGAAAATGTGGCTGTGCTTCTTGGCGTAACTAGTTTCAAAAGCAGAAAGAACCCAGAGGGTAGGTTTCTGCTGCAGCAAGCTGCCTCCCAGCCATGGAAGTCTACAGACAGGGCTTTCCAGTTATTTAAAACTGATGGCTTATCCTAAAAATAGGCCATCGCTGTTAGAGTAATGGAGTCCAGGTCTCAGGACCAACACTAGATAGTTGTTTGAAGAGACTATATTACACGCAATTTTGTCGACTAATATAGAATCAGCAGCTTTATGGGCTTACAGTTTCACAGTACTCTGTTCGAGATGGCATATCTTTAGTGTACACCTTATTAAATCTTCATTAAAAACAACTAAAATGATTTTCTGAACCCCACAACTTCTGGTTTCACATGCAGAAAGAACAGGGTAGGTTTCTGCTTCAGCAAGCTGCCTCCTGGCCATCCAAATCACCAGATATAAAACGGATTTCCAGTTCTCTAAAACTGATGGCTTCCTCTAAGAATGGGCAATCAGTATTACAATCATAGGGGTCCGATTCTTGTCACCTTCACTAATGAGCTGCTCAAGAGGGGTCACAGTGCTCCTCCTGAGTGTTATGTTCCCTCATACCTTGCACTACATTTTATGCCCAGTGTTAGGGGTACTTTGCATGCTGCGACATCGCTACTGCGATATCGTCGGGGTCAAATCGAAAGTGACGCACATCCGGCGCCAGTAACGACGTCGCAACATGTAAAGCCTAGATGCGCCGATAAACGATCGCAAAAGCGTCGTAAATCGGTGATCTGTGTAGTGTCGGACATTTTCATAATGTCGCACCAATAGAAGATACGATGTTGTTCCTCATTCCTGCGGCAGCACACATCGCTGTGCAGAAGGAAGGAGGTGGGCGGGATGTTTACGTCCTGCTCCTCTCCGCCCCTCCGCTTCTATTGGCCGCCTGCTGTGTGACGTCGCTGTGACGCCGCACGACCCGCCCCCTTAGGAAGGGCAGGGCAGGTATGTGCGTGTGAAGCTGCCGTAGCGATAATGTTCGCTACGGCAGCTATCACAAGATATCGCATGTGCGACGGGGGCGGGTGCTATCGCGCTCGGCATCGCAAGCATCGGCTAGCTATGTCGCAGCATGCAAAGTACCCCTTAGAGCTTAGTCACATTTTATGTAAATGGGACTTGGCTGCTGAACCAAGCAAAGTCCATAATAAATGGCGAGCAGTGCTATAAGGCTACTTTCACACATCAGTTTTCTGCATTCAGGCACAATTTTTTTTTTTTCCTGATCCAACGGATCCGGCAAAAAATGTAAAAACCGTATCCACCGGATCCGTTTTTTAACGGATCCGTTATGCCGGATGCGTAAAAAAACGGATCCGGTGGATCCGTTTTGCATCCGTTTTGTCCATTTTTTTTGCTGGATCCGTTTTTTCAAAACATTGGAGCATGCGCAGTTTACAAAAACGGATCCGGCAGCCGCATCAGTTTTTTGATGCATTGCGCCGGATCCGGCGTCCATAGGCTTCCATTGTAAAACACACCGGATCCGGCGCAAAGCGTTTTTTTGCCGGTCAAAAAAACGTTGCAAGATACGTTGCCTCCGGCCGCCGCTTTAATACATTTTGACGCATCCGGAAAAAAACAGATGCAACGCAAAGCCATCAGGCACAATCCGGTAACAATGCAAATCTATGGGGATAAAACTGATGCGGTACCGGATCCGTTTTACCCGTTTTTTTCCAGATTGTGCCTGATGGAAAAAACCTGATGTGTGAAAGTAGCAAGGAGGAATTGTAAACAATAAAAGTGATCAGATGCAACAATATGATATTGATACATACATGTTATACATCATTCAATTTCCCACCATCATTATAGGTACATTAACTCAAAAAGTACTATTTTTAACAACACGACACACGAGTATATTATACCAAAATGTGGAGGATTTCCTGGCAAAAAAAAAAAATTGTGATTTTTTTTTTGACAGGAAATCCTCCATGTTTTTTCACGTTTTTCATTTTTGTGTGACTTTGTCTATGGATTTTAATAATATTTCGAAGTTTGTTTATTGAATTTCTGAACATTAATAAAAGTAAAAATGTTTGGTATAATATACTCGTGTGTCGTGTTGTTACAAATGAAGGGAATTTTGTTACTTACCGTAAATTCCTTTTCTTCTAGCTCTTATTGGGAGACCCAGACGATTGGGGTATAGCTACTGCCCTCTGGAGGCCACACAAAGCACTACATTAAAAGTGCAAGGCCCCTCCCCCTCTGGCTATACCCCCCCGTGGTATCACGGGTTCTCCAGTTTTAGTGCCAAAGCAAGAAGGAGGAAGCCAATAACTGGTTTAAACAAATTAACTCCGAATAACATCGGAGAACTGAAAAACCGTTCAACATGAACAACATGTGTACCCGCAAACAACAAAAAACATCCCGAAGGACAACAGGGCGGGTGCTGGGTCTCCCAATAAGAGCTAGAAGAAAAGGAATTTACGGTAAGTAACAAAATTCCCTTCTTCTTCAGCGCTCTATTGGGAGACCCAGACGATTGGGACGTCCAAAAGCTGTCCCTGGGTGGGTAAATAAATACCTCATGTTAGAGCTGCAAAACAGCCCTCCCCTACGGGGGTGTCACTGCCGCCTGCAGGACTCTTCTACCTAAGCTGGCATCCGCCGAAGCATAGGTATGCACCTGATAATGCTTGGTGAAAGTGTGCAGACTGGACCAGGTAGCCGCCTGGCACACCTGTTGAGCCGAAGCCTGGTGACGTAATGCCCAGGACGCACCCACGGCTCTGGTTGAGTGGGCTTTTAGCCCTGAAGGAACCGGAAGCCCCGCAGAACGGTAGGCCTCTAGAATTGGTTCTTTGATCCATCGAGCCAGGGTGGCTTTAGAAGCCTGCAACCCCTTGCGCGGACCAGCGACAAGGACGAAAAGTGCATCGGCACGGCGTATGGGCGCCGTGCGGGAAATGTAGATTCTGAGTGCTCTCACCAGATCTAGCAAACGTAAGGCCTTTTCATACCGGTGAACCGGATGAGGGCAAAAAGAAGGCAAGGAAATATCCTGATTAAGATGAAAAGAGGATACGACCTTAGGGAGAAACTCCGGAATGGGGCGCAGCACAACCTTGTCCTGGTGGAACACCAGGAAGGGAGCCTTAGATGACAGAGCTGCCAGCTCAGACACTCGCCGAAGCGATGTGATTGCAACAAGAAACGCCACTTTCTGCGACAGCCGAGAAAAGGAAACTTCCTTCAGAGGCTCGAAGGGCGGTTTCTGGAGAGCAACTAGTACCCTGTTCAGATCCCATGGATCTAACGGTCGCTTGTACGGGGGCACAATATGACAGACCCCCTGCAGGAACGTGCGCACCTTAGGAAGACGTGCTAGACGCTTCTGAAAAAACACGGATAGTGCCGAAACTTGCCCTTTAAGGGAGCTGAGCGACAAGCCCTTTTCTAACCCCGATTGCAGGAAGGAAAGAAACTTGGGCAATGCAAATGGCCAGGGAGACACTCCCTGAGCAGAGCACCAGGACAAGAAAATCTTCCACGTTCTGTGGTAGATCTTAGCCGAATTCGACTTTCTAGCTTGTCTCATTGTGGCAATGACTCCCTGAGATAATCCAGCAGATGCTAGGATCCAGGACTCAATGGCCACACAGTCAGGTTCAGGGCCGCAGAATTCTGATGGAAAAACGGCCCTTGGGACAGTAAGTCTGGTCGGTCTGGCAGTGACCACGGTCGACCGATCGTGAGATGCCACAGATCCGGATACCACGACCTCCTCGGCCAGTCTGGAACGACGAGTATGACGCGGCTGCACTCGGATCTGATCTTGCGTAGCACTCTGGGCAAGAGCGCCAGAGGCGGAAACACGTATGGGAGCTGAAACTGCGACCAATCTTGAACCAAGGCGTCTGCCGCCAGAGCTCTTTGATCGCGCGACCTCGCCATGAATGCCGGGACCTTGTTGTTGTGCCGGGATGCCATTAGGTCGACGTCCGGCACTCCCCAGCGGCGACAGATTTCCTGAAACACGTCCGGGTGAAGGGACCATTCCCCTGCGTCCATGCCCTGGCGACTGAGGAAGTCTGCTTCCCAGTTTTCTACGCCTGGGATGTGAACCGCGGATATGGTGGATACTCTGTCCTCCACCCACATTAGAATGCGCCGGACTTCTTGGAAGGCTTGCCGACTGCGCGTCCCTCCTTGGTGGTTGATGTATGCCACCGCTGTGGAGTTGTCCGATTGGATTCGGATCTGCTTTCCTTCCAGCCACTGTTGGAAGGCCAGTAGAGCAAGATACACTGCTCTGATCTCCAGAACATTGATCTGAAGGGTGGACTCCTGCGGAGTCCACGTCCCCTGAGCCCTGTGGTGGAGAAATACTGCTCCCCACCCTGACAGACTCGCATCTGTCGTGACTACTGCCCAGGATGGAGGCAGGAAGGATCTTCCCTGAGACAATGATGTGGGAAGGAGCCACCATTGTAGAGAGTCTTTGGCCGTCTGGGAAAGCGAGACTTTCCTGTCCAGGGACGTTGACTTCCCGTCCCATTGGCGGAGAATGTCCCATTGAAGTGGGCGCAGATGAAACTGCGCAAAGGGAACTGCTTCCATGGCTGCCACCATCTTCCCTAGGAAATGCATGAGGCGCCGCAAGGGATGCAACTGGCCCTGCAGGAGAGATTGCACCCCTGTCTGTAGTGACCGCTGCTTGTCCAGCGGAAGCTTCACTATCGCTGCTAGAGTATGAAACTCCATGCCAAGATACGTTAGTGACTGAGTCGGTGATAGGATCGACTTTGGAAAGTTGATGATCCATCCGAAAGACTGTAGAGTCTCCAGCGTAGCATTCAGGCTGAGTTGGCATGCCTCCTGAGAGGGAGCTTTGACCAATAAGTCGTCTAGGTAAGGAATCACCGAGTGTCCCTGAGAGTGCAAGACTGCTACCACCGCCGCCATGACCTTGGTGAAGACCCGTGGGGCTGTCGCCAGACCAAATGGAAGAGCTACGAACTGAAAATGGTCGTCTCCTATCACAAAACGTAGAAAAACGTTGATGTTCTGCAGCAATTGGCACGTGGAGATAAGCATCTTTGATGTCTATTGAGGCAAGGAAGTCTCCTCTGGACATTGAGGCAATGACAGAGCGGAGGGTTTCCATCCGGAACCTCCTGGCGTGCACATGTTTGTTGAGCCGTTTTAGGTCCAGAACAGGACGGAACGAGCCGTCCTTTTTTGGAACCACAAAGAGATTGGAGTAAAACCCTTGCCCTTGTTCCTGAGGAGGGACTGGGATAACCACTCCTTCCGCTTTTAGGGAATCCACCGCCTGCAGCAGAGCATCTGCTCGGTCTGGACGTGGGGAGGTTCTGAAGAACCGAGCTGGAGGACGAGAATTGAACTCGATTCTGTACCCGCGAGACAAAATGTCCGTCACCCACCGGTCTTTGACCTGTGACATCCAAATGCCGGAAAAGCGGGAGAGCCTGCCCCCGACCGGCGATGCGGAGGGGGGGGGCTGGAAGTCATGAGGTAGTCGCTTTGGAAGCGGTACCTCCATTTGCTTTCTTGGGGCGTGCGTGAGTCCGCCACGAATCTGAGTTTCTTTGCGTCCTCTGAGTCCCTTTGGACGAGGTAAATGGTGTCTTGCCCGAACCTCGAAAGGACTGAAACCTCTGCTGCCACTTTTTCTGCTGAGGTTTGGGTGTTCTGGGTTGTGGTAAAGAGGAGTCTTTACCCTTGGACTGCTTAATGATGTCAGCCAATGGCTCGCCAAACAGTCTCTCTCTAGACAAAGGCAAACTGGTTAAACATTTTTTGGAACCAGCATCTGCTTTCCAGTCCTTTAACCACAAGGCTCTGCGCAAAACTACCGAATTGGCGGACGCCATTGAGGTGCGACTGGTAGATTCTAGGACCGCATTGATAGCGTAAGACGCAAACGCCGACATCTGCGTGGTAAGGTGCGCCACTTGCGGCACTGCTGGATGCATGATAGCATCCACTTTTGCTAAGCCAGCTGAAATAGCCTGGAGTGCCCATACGGCTGCGAATGCCGGAGCAAACGACGCGCCTATAGCTTCATAGACAGATTTTAACCAAAGGTCCATCTGTCTGTCATTGGCATCTTTAAGTGAAGCGCCATCCTCCACTGCAACTATGGATCTAGCTGCAAGTTTGGAAATCGGGGGGTCTACCTTTGGACACTGTGTCCAGCGCTTGACCACCTCAGGGGGGAAAGGGAAACGCGTATCTTTAGATCGTTTAGAGAAACGCCTTTCTGGGTGAGCGTCGTGCTTCTGGATTGATTCTCTGAAGTCAGAGTGATCTAACAAAGCACTCAATTTACGCTTAGGATAAAGGAAACGAAACTTTTCCTGCTCCGCAGCCGCCTCTTCTGCTGAAGGGGCTGGGGGAGAAATATCCAACAGCCTATTTATGGCTGAGATAAGGTCGTCTACCATGGCATCCCCATCCGGGGTATCCAGGTTGAGAGGGGTTCCAGGAGTGGATTCCTGATCACTCTCATCAGACACATCACAGGGAGACTGATTGCGCTGAGACCCTGAGCAGTGTGAAGACGTCGAGGGTCTTTCCCAGCGAGCTCGCTTAGGGTGGCTGGGGCCATCATCTGAGTCATAATCCTCGGCCTGTGAAGCCGGGGACCCCCCTGTGGGCTGGATACATTCCAAGTAAGGGGGACCTGAGGACAGAGGCCTCGCCGTGCCCAGAGACTGAGCCCCATGCATAGATTGCAAGGTCTCAAGGATTTTTGCCATAGATACAGACATATTATCTGCAAAAACTGCAAAGTCCGTCCCTGTCACAGGGGCAGAACTTACAAGCGTCTCAGCCTGGGTCGCTACCTCTCCTGACTCCGGCTGGCGAAGCAGCACCGGGTCGGAGCATTGCACACAATGGGGGTCATCAGAGCCTGCTGGTAGATTAGCCCCACATGCAGCACACGCAGTATACACAGCCCTTTTTGCCTTGGCTGCCTTGCGTTTTGAGGATGACATGTTGCTGCTTCCACAGAGCGATCTGGGATATGCAGCCAGAAGCGCACCTCACAGTGCAAGAAATACAATATCTATATATATATGTACCCAGTACACTGACACACAGTGAGGCACTAGAGGGACCAGCACAGAAAAATCGCTTACCGCCCGCTTAAAAAGCGGGTGTGTGGTCCCAGATAGCCCCTAGTCCAGGTCTCCCAGAGCCTTGCGTCCTTCCTCCAGCCAGGCATGCATGTAATGGCTGCCGGCGTCTCGAGAGAGGAAGGGGGGCGGGCCCTGGGCGTTCCTGGCCAAGAGCGGGAAGCCTGCTTCCCTCTGTGCATAGTGAGAGGGCTGGAGCATGTAAATCAGGCTCCAGCCCTCGTCGCTGCCTGCGAACAGCGTCTCTCCCCTACCCTGAATGACAGGGTGGGGGCGGGAACGAAACGGAGCAGCCGGCGTCCTAGGCCCAAAAAGCCTGGGACTAAAGTTATAACCGCCGCCGCCGTAAAAGCGCGGACGGCGGATCCCCGGCGCACCACAAGTCACAGCAGCGCCGCCCGGTCCAGAGGGGGTCGGCGCTGCGTTCCCAAACAAACAATCCCCCAGTAATCTGTAGGGACACCAACTCCACGTTGCGGTCCCCGGCGCACTACAACACCCAGCCAGCCCGGAGTGTGTCTGTGCCTGCCGGGGACACAGAGTACCTGTAAGATGCAGGGCCCTGTCCCTGATCGTACTCCTGCTCCGAATCCATCAGGTTCTAATGGGTCTGTGGATGGAGCCCGGCATCAGAGCTGAGAGGCCGGCAGGATCCCACTTCCACAGAGCCCTACCAGGGGATGTGGAAGGAAAACAGCATGTCAGGCTCCAGCCCTGCACCAGCAATAGGTACCTCAACCTTACAACACCATCCAGGGGTGAGAAGGGAGCATGCTGGGGACACTATATGTGTCCTCTTTTCTTCCATCCGAAATAGTCAGCAGCTACTGCTGACTAAAATCTGTGGAGCTATGCATGGAATGTCTGACCTCCTTCGCACACAAAGCTAAAACTGGAGAACCCGTGATACCACGGGGGGGTATAGCCAGAGGGGGAGGGGCCTTGCACTTTTAATGTAGTGCTTTGTGTGGCCTCCAGAGGGCAGTAGCTATACCCCAATCGTCTGGGTCTCCCAATAGAGCGCTGAAGAAATAGCGATAGCCTATCCGAACAATGAAAAAGCCATTTAAATGATTTTTTTTTTCTTATGTATTTTCTATATGTGCTAACACTTGAGGAATAATATCAAACACATTCACAACGCTTTTTTTCTACCTGCTCTTTGGTTTGTAAAAAGAAATAGTGTCGCTCAAGAATATCATTCCTTTGGTCTTTTTTTGTTAAGGTTAGTGGTGTTCGGTGGGTGAAGCGAATCTAAACAAGAAGTGTTAAGAGCACGAATGTGAGTAACCCAAAAATTATGCGTAGTTCTGTAAACTGACCCATAGTCTTGGCAATTTCTTCTTTTAAGGCCGGTGTCCTTATAAGACACCGTGAGGGCAGGACATATATGCAGGCTAAAGGGGCCGCTACATATTCTTCTGCACGTATGAAACCATATTCCAGTAGATAAGAGACAGACGACTCTCCGGGAAGCACAGGCATCATCCACATGTACAGTAGATGACAGAAAGTAAAGTCGCAGTACCTGCAGATCCTTCATGTCTTTCTCTACGCGCAGCCGCTCGGCAGTCTCCGTCTCCAGTAGCTGGGAGGCAGATTCTCCCGTGTTTCTCTCGTCGGTGAGCTCAGAATTCAGTTCTGTGATCTACAAGCAGATTAGCACACAGCATGGTCAGACTTTCCACACAAGGAGGATAAAGACTTGGACGGAAAGTTTCCTCCTGATCTGAGCTATACTCTATTTTTTTATATTTTTCTTATTAAAATAAGGAATATGATGGTTCTTAAAAAAAAAATTAACATTGTTCTAGAAAAACAAACCAAAACTATACAATATATGTACTGTCCAACTATTTATAGACAAAAGCCCCGATTCCTCATTTGTGGGTTTTTAAAGGGAACCAGTCAGGTAATTTGTGCTCTAACCTAGTAGCAGGGTGATGTGTGGCCCAGAAACCCCTTCCTACGCCTCTTCCTACTCATCCCTGTGTTGTAATATTGTGTAATGTGCATGTATAAAAATATGTTTTATTACTTACTTGTACCCTATATAAATGAGCAAGGAATCTAGCCCCATGGGTGTCACATCTCCCTGTGGGCGTTTGCATATTTTCCATGGTATCACGCCCCTGTGGGAGTGATACTATGGATTTACATGAGCGATATCCCGTCGCTCATTGAGATCCTGTGCGTGTGCACTTACCATTCCCGCAGCCTTGTTTGTCAGCTTGCGCTTGCTTCTCGTCTTCAGACGCTCTGCACATGACCGGACCCACAGGAGTCTTCTGAGCATGCGCAGGGCGCGTCTGAAGACGAGAAGCAAGCACCTGGATAACAAGGCTGTGAGAATGGTAAGTGCACACGCGCGGGATCTCAATGAGCAACAGGACATCGCTCGTGGAAATCCATGGTATCATGCCCACAGGGGCGTGATACCACGGAAAACATGCAAACACCCACAGGGCGATGCGACACCCAGGAAACTAGACTCTCTGATCATTTACATAGGGAACATGTAAGTAATAAAACATTTTTATACATGCACATTCCACAATATTACAACACAGGGATGAATAGGAAGGGGTTACTAGGCCACACATCACCCTGCTACTAGGTTAAAACACATAAATTACCTGTCAAGTTCCCTTTAAGTCACTTTTCCTTTTTGTCTTGTGATATCAGTTCCTGCTTAAATGCATTAAACTGGTGCACAAGATTCATGAATTTGGCTAAAATTAAAAAATAGTCCTTTTTTCTTGTCGATTATGACAGCATATATAATCTGCTGTAGGAATATTCCCCGCATACCCAGAAATTAGCTAATAAACTAATTCTCATTCTATCATATTAAACACTCAAAAGACCTTTCTGAATGGGAATGAAAGTATTGAGGACAATAATCTGTAATCACTGACCATGATCAAAGCCATATGTGGTCTTTACATTCAATATTTAAATATTATTTATTTAGGTTTTCAATTATTAAAGGGAATCTGTCACCAAGGTTTTGCTCCACCATCTAAGAACAGCATAATATAGCAACAGATCCTGATTCCAGCGATGTGTCAGTTACTGAGCTGTGTGCCGTCATTTTAATAAAATCAATGTTTTCTCTGCTGCTGATCTAACAGTTATACAGAGCTCATGAATATGCTGGACTACCTACAGCACGCCAAGTAGTCCTCTAATGATAATCCACTGCTGATTAATCCGTGATTTTATCAAGACTACACTAAGCAGCCCAGTATGCGACAACGCTGGAATTAGGGTCTCTATGCCCCTATGCTATGCTGCTCTCAGACTAGGTGGCAAACACTTGGTGAGAGATTCCCTTTAAAGTGGATTTGTCATTAAATATTACAATATAAACTGCATACATTACTAAATAGTTCACTTCGCTCTAACAAGATATACTTCCTTTCAAAATCGGTGTCAGTATCAGCTTTTAAACCAGGCATTGTCTGGTAATTTTATATTGAAGGTCCATTTTTATTATCGGTCATCAATACCAGAGTGGATGTTCCAGATGTCGGTGGCGGACGTGCTCAGTTGTGACGCAGAACAGCACAGCTCCATTATCTGTATAGTAGCTGAGCGGGGTACTGCGCAATTGAATAAGGGTGGCTATGAAGCCCCAGGCCGCGACCACTATATGATTGACGGAACTGTGCAGCTCAGCAACAGATCACATCTGGCCACCGCCAGCAGAGGGAACAGATGATCGGCGGGGGTACCGGCTGTCAGAGTCCAACCTACTGGGTATTGATGACCAATCCTAAAGGATAGACCATCAATATAAAAGAACATGAGCATTTTAGGAGACCAGGAGGGAAAGCTTTGAATAGCTGGATAATCGAAAGTAAGTACACTAGCCTCATCAGGTGTAAGATACCTATCTAGTAATGAATGCAGCTTATATTGTGAAATCTGAGGATAGAGCCAAAAAGAATCTGTGTTTCATGCAGTGCCGCCCTTGAGGCTTAAAGTATATTTTGGACCTTTAACTATCTCAGTAAGCAATCTCTCAAAGCAGTTACAGCCCCGCTAACAGGAATATACTATAATAACTGACTAAAAAGTGCAAAACGTCCTTTTCTCACAGTCATTTCTTACTCCATCTATAAAGGCAGAATGATAGACCATAAGTGGCCATGCACTTGTTGGATGTCTTGCCTATTTCGTCAGGACTGGGTAACACTCTAATGTATGTCATGATGTCAGGTCTCAGGGCCGGCGTCAGCACGCGGCATACCTGGGCAAATGCCGGGGCCCTGGAGAGCCGGGGGGGCCCACTCGGCCTCGTCAGTTCTGGTGCCCCTTGGCCGGGGCCCCCTCGCCTTAGTTCTGCTGCCCCCGGGCCGAGTTCCGCAGTCCTCGGCAGGAATCTGCAGCGCCGTCCCTTTAAGGCGCGCAGACTTCCTGGTTTGAACTTCATCTGTGGGCGGAGCTACTGACCGGCCTGCTCAGTCCCACAGATGAAGGAGTTGCAGTGCCAGCCAGCGACCCCCAGCACAGCTCTTCTCTCCGGCGCTGTGTGGGCCCCCTCTCCGGCGCTGTGTGGGCCCCCTCTCCGGCGCTGTGTGGGCCCCCTCTCCGGCGCTGTGTGGGCCCCCTCTCCGGCGCTGTGTGGGCCCCCTCTCCGGCGCTTTGTGGGCCCCCTCTCCGGCGCTGTGTGGGCCCCCTCTCCGGCGCTGTGTGGGCCCCCTCTCCGGCGCTGTGTGGGCCCCCTCTCCGGCGCTTTGTGGGCCCCCTCTCCACCGTGACCTGAGAGGTATGTGCCCTCCCCGCCCCCGATTTATGGGCCCTGGGGAGCTGTATGGGCTTCTCCCCCCTTAGGTGTATGCCCTGCCCCCCGGTGCTGTATGTGCTGGCCCCTGGAGCTGTGTGTGTGGGCCCCACAGAGCTACGTGTGTGTCTGTATGTATGTAGCAGAGCTATGTGTGTATGTATGTAGCAGAGCTATGTCTGTATGTATGTAGCAGAGCTATATGTGTATGTATGTAGCAGATTCATGTATGTATGTAGCAGAGCTATGTGTGTATGTATGTAGCAGATTCATGTATGTATGTAGCAGAGCTATGTATGTAGCAGAGCTATGTGTGTATGTATGTAGCAGAGCTATGTGTGTATGTAAGTAGCAGAGCTATGTCTGTATGTATGTAGCAGAGCTATATGTGTATGTATGTAGCAGATTCATGTATGTATGTAGCAGAGCTATGTGTGTATGTATGTAGCAGATTCATGTATGTATGTAGCAGAGCTATGTATGTAGCAGAGCTATGTGTGTATGTATGTAGCAGAGCTATGTGTGTATGTATGTAGCAGATTTATGTATGTATGTAGCAGAGCTATGTATGTAGCAGAGCTATGTGTGTATGTATGCAGCAGAGCTATGTGTGTATGTATGTAGCAGAGCTATGTGTGTATGTATGTAGCAGAGCTATGTGTGTATGTATGTAGCAGAGCTATGTGTGTATGTATGTAGCAGAGCTATGTGTGTATGTATGTAGCAGAGCTATGTGTGTATGTATGTAGCAGAGCTATGTGTGTATGTATGTAGCAGAGCTGTGTGTGTATGTATGTAGCAGAGCTATGTGTGTATGTATGTAGCAGAGCTGTGTATGTATGTAGCAGAGCTATGTGTGTATGTATCCAGCAGAGCTGTGTGTGTATGTAGCAGAGCTATGTGTGTATGTAGCAGAGCTGTGTATGTATGTAGCAGAGCTATGTGTGTATGTATGTAGCAGAGCTATGTGTGTATGTATCCAGCAGAGCTGTGTGTGTCTGTATGTATGTATCTAGCAGAGTTGTGTTGTGTGTGTCTGTCTGTATGCATGTATGATGTGTATCTATGTATGTCAGTGTATATGACTGTATAGATATGTCAGTTCTATACGTATTTTTGTGAGTTTGTCTTTAAATATGTATATGTATGTGTACGTATGTGTGTGTCTGCGTGTGGATGGGGCCCACAGGGACTCTTCCGCCCAGGGCCCACAAAAACCTGGAGCCGGCCCTGTCAGGTCTCTTCACAGAAAAGAGATATCAGAGGAAAGAAGGATAAGCCATGTTGGATTACAACATGCCTGATCCTTTATGTTTCACTGGAGAAAAGCCACCAGTAGAGGACTCTGTCCGCAGCTCTCGCTGTCCTCATTGAGAGAGTTTAGGGGAAAGGGCCAGGATGAAAAGCGGTCGGTAAAATGAGAGTTCAGCCAATAATTATCTGAACTCTATGCCCAGCATAAGGATCACAACTGTGCAGTAAACATTACCCTGCTCTCTAGACGGTCGCTGTTCAGCCGCAGCTCGTTCCGCTCTTTCTCCACTTTGTCCACTCTGCTTTTCAACTGTTGTATCTCCTCCTGCAGAAAGGACAGCGGTGTTAGGGGGGCACAAAATCACTAATATGAATGGATGGTAAAAAGAAATACACATGAACAAGAGTTATCCTATGTGATAAATAAAACACTCAAAGATGTACCAGCTTTTGCTCTATGACCTCTTGGTTTTCTAGGAAATCACATATAAGTTGATATTAGTTATTAGATAATATCAGAAAATACATACAGTAATACTGCACTAGGCTGTTTATCGATTACGAGTGCCCTCTTTATATCTTTATAACAGAAGTTAAAAGATACCACCCTCATCAGAAACTATTTATATTAATTAAAAGGGTTTTCCCCAAAAAATAAAGTTGCTCCCTGTCCCTAGGGTCATCCAGCGATCCAGGGATCAGAGCCCTGGATAATGGGATCAGAGACTGTTGTGAATGGAGCAAAGGTGCGCATGCTCGGTCCCCACTCCATATGTGAACAATGCGACTGCAAGATAAAAAGCAAGTTCTGGAAATCTCACAGTAAATGAACGGAGCGGAGGTGACCCATGCAATCACGCAATAGGGAGGAGCCACAATTTATAGAACCCCACAAATAGCAACTTATCACTGCCCTATGGTAAGAGGTTACGTTTTTTTTCTATTTGTTGGAAGGGTGGTTGGGGATTGACAAACCCATTTAGCTTTGAGACACTAATATTAAAATGCTAAAAGTCACAAAATTTTTGCACAACCTTGAACTGGAAAAAAACACTGACAAATCAGGGCCTATGTCTTCTGTAAATACCGTAATTCATTTTTAAAGGATCTCCATAGATCTTAATAGCAGTGCTCAGAATAAGACACACTGAGTCTCAAGGATCGGACATAAGGTTTCATTTTAAAACAGATATGGATTTTTAGCAGTGAAAGGCTTTGGACCCCGATTCATCAAGCCTGGCGGGGTTCACCTCTGTTTTGAGGGGGTATGTTGGATTCAGAGGAGCTTGATAAATTAGGAGGCCGTGTGTGTGCCTCTCCACATATCGTACTCTGTCAGATATCTGGTGTAAGGTGTTCCCCAGTTCGTGATGAATTAGACAAGCTGTGGTGTCACATCTAGAGATGAGCGAATTCATAAAGGCTCGATTCGGTGTGTGCAGCCGAACCGTACCTCCACGAGTTCGGACTTGACACAAACCCCAATGGAAGTCTCCGGGCACATGCAGCCAGCCATAAGCAGATCACTTCTGGGGGGTGGGGTTTTTCCTTTGTTTTTTGGAAGGTTGCACACTACATCTGATAACGCTGTTGTTACCCCCAGTACAAGCCGTTCCAACATTGCAAGCGGCTCGCACTGGGCAGAGCACCGAACGATGCTTGCGTGAGTGAAGCTCATACGTAAAGCACTCAAGCTCTTTTTTAATAAATAAAAATTTAAAAAAAAAAAAAAAAAAAAGTAGCCAAAAAGCAAACTTCAGATTTGATCATTTCTAGTCCCGTCCCCATTCCGGCCACGTCCCACCCCAACTTTGCAGAGCTGTGAAAAACCTTTGTGATTTATCTGTTTTTTATGTGAAATTTTTGGCAAAAACACTTTGGTGAATCAGGGCCTGTGTGCTTACAAAAAAAAATGGCGTAAACAACAAATGTATACTTTACTATAGTAAAATCCCTGAGAATGCTAACTTCTTTGGTGACCTTACACGTACGGACGTTGAGGGACCTACAGTTCTGCCCTCGCCAGGCTCAAAGTAAATAAAGAGCTGAAATAATAATGTAGGGAAGTCTTGCAGTATAAACATATGGATACGGAGTCATCGCCCGTACTCGTTCTCTGTGACTTATGTACGTTACTAGAGTAAATCTAAAAAATAATCAATTGCTGATGAAGATGTCGCATCTCATCATTGATTTTCTGCGGCAGTGTAAATGGCTGGAGCTATCTCATCAGAAATAATGGATAGTAAAGATATTAATCTGATCATTGCTAAATGGATTGAGATGTCCTTCCCCAAACTGAGAAAATCATCCATCTTTATGAAGACATCAGATACACTAAAGCGAGACAAATCTCTTGGAGGTCAAACTTTTGTCCACTCTTTGAGCAAAAATGTAGCGTTCCTACTATGGCAGCCCTATCCTTTTCCTTTACAAGGTAGTAACAGATCTAACAATTCCCCTGGGTGGCTTTTGATAATCATAAACATATTCTCCGCCACTCCTCCTCATTCAGACAAGCCTCCGGTGTATAATAAATGTGATGTGAACGTCCCCATCAGCGGCAGCTCTCAGCCGAGGGGAGGAGGACGGCGGCTCTCTCGGCTCTCGTTAACGCTAACATTCACACTTCTCTAGGTCTGCAAGGTTATATTTCATGTGATGGTTGGCAGTCACTGTCAATCAATGGCCTGTTCCCAAAAAAATGAAAAAAAACAAAAACAAAAAACCATGGTCTTACTGCACCTGAAATTTTGGGAATCTTTAAATGCATGACCTAAAGAACTCCATAATGTATTCCAAGGTTATTTATTAAAAAAATAAATAAAAAATGCCAAAAATAAAATATAGTGTCTCAGATGAGAGCAATGATCTGCATGTTATGTTGGCACCATACAAGCAAATGAAAAATACTTTAGCCAGAAGACCTACTAAGCACCATTCTGGCTTTCTAGTAACCGCGCCAGTCATGAGGTTACATCCAGCGCAATTTATTTCTTTGGACTGGTTCTGTGACATTAGTCAGTAGAAATGGAAGACGTCTCAGTGTAGACCTTGCCTTAAAGCTCAGAATAAAAAAACAACTAAACTTTGCAAGATATGAGACAATTTTTCAAATCTCACAAAAAAACATATCTAAACCCATATTTATACATCCCTTTTTCATTCATGTTCCACTGGTTTATTTTTGTTTGCTTTTTTAAGATGGCACAGACACATTAGGCTCTACGACCCTAATTATATTTGGATTAAAGGATAATTAGACGTCTGGGTGTCCGCCTCCAGAAAGCGTATACTCCCGAAAATGCTGCACGACAGTGCACATGGTGACTCCGTCTGCACCATTAGGCTGAGGCCACATGGGGATTACTGCGAGTCCTCGCATGACACTCGGTACACGCTCACAGCACAGCGGGAGCCAAGTGTCATGCGAGTGTCACGCAACTGTGGTCCGATCGTGTGACAAAACCACAGTTGCGGAGGAGCGGTCGGCGCTGCAGAGGGGAGGGAGGGATTTAGCACCCTATTTCCTCTGTTACCGGCTGATGCGAGAATCGCACTGCTCTCGTGTTACACTGGTATAGCGTGAGAGCAATGCAATGTTTCTCTCGCCCCATAGACTTAAATGCGTGCGAGTGAAACAGGATCGCTTTACACTCGCAGCATGCTGTAACTGTTTTCTCGGTCCGATTACGGCTGAGAAAACAATCGCTCACGGACCCATAGAGTAATATTGGTCGGAGTGGAATGCGATTTTTTTTATCGCATTCCACTCGCTCCATATTACTCGCCGTGTGTGCTGACTCTTATAGTGAAGGGATTAGTTGGCGCATGCGTCCAAAACCCATTTTGTGGGGGGTTTGGACAGAAGCCCTGATGGGACCACTGAACAGAGATCACAACACAGTGTGAAAGTGGCCTGTTTTAGAAATGTGTGATTTTTTGAGGGATGGGAAAAAAAAAACAGAGTAGCCTTCATTCCCTAGGCATGTTATTGAGGTTTTGGCAGAAATGTCCTTGTGGCTAGTTTACAGTTTGCACTTCCCTGGACAATTTTTTTGGGTGCCAGGTCTTTATATTTGGCATTTTCTTCCTTCATCATCAAAACCTGACTGTTCATTTACCACCCAATTTATCCCACTTCATCAGGTGCCAGAGTCACCAGATAATCAATGTTCTTCACTTTTCCCGTCAGTGGTTTTAAGGCTATGACTGATCCATCTATATTTACTGGTAAGGTTTTCTCTAGTCCCTTCCACGACAGCATAGGAGGTTGTCTCTCCACGCCCTAATTGGGACAGGAAGTGCAAGAGGTTTAAAAGGACCCTCCCACCTCCCACAGCCAGTGTCTTTCCTGTCCCCATGGGGCATGGAGAGGTTTTGTTTTTTCTCCTATGCTGTGGTGGCCGGCGAACTACAGTATATATTTTTTTTTTTCTTTTCTTTTTCCTTCTTCCCCTGTTACCTTAAGCCGGACAGCATCGGTCGGGCCTTCACCGCTCCTCCCTTGCTGTTCCCTCACGCTGTGGGGGACCGCTGCTCCAGCCTTCCGGATCCTCCTGAGGGGTGATGCAGGCTGTTGAGCTCCCCGGCCGGCGTCCTCCCTGAGCCGCCGGCCGCTTCCCGCATGCACGCTGCCGGAGCGATCCGGAAGTGTTCCCGGGGGCGGGACTTCCGGTCTTTCGGACTTCCGGTCGAGCGCTTCCGGTTTGCGGAGGCAGCGTGGAGGCACGCCGACGGTGACACGGCCTGCCCAGGACCGGATGCGGGAGGCGGGGAACGTGCACCGTCACTGGGGGGGCAGGCCCTTTTGCATAAGGGCTGCCACGAAGACATCAGATCATGGTAAGCAACCGTGCTCCCTGTCATGTCTTCCGCTGCAGCTGCATCTGCAGAACCCAGTGTGCCCCCTGCTACTGTGAGTATGGAGGGGAATGGTCCCTCGGACATAGGTCTCATCAGATGATTTATGGCTCTATGGTCTGTGTTTTCTAGGAGGACAAGGCCACCAAGAAAACTGACAGAAATGAAAAATCAGAGAACCCTGAGAAGTCAGAAAAAACTGACAAGTCCGATAAGCCTGATAGACCTGACAGAGTGGAAAAAATTAAAAAATGTCCTATCTGTATAAAGAAGCTCCCTGCAGTATGGGATAAAAAGCTTTGCCAGCAATGTACGGACCAGATTATTAGGGCCGAACAACCATCTCTGATAGATGAGTTGCGGTCCATGATGAAACAGGAGATTAGGGCCTCTCTGGCCTCCCTTCCTGTTCCTGGCCCTGCTCCTGACCCTGCTCCTGGCCCTGCTCCTGGACCCTCTCCTCCAAAAAAGAGGAGACTCCAGTCGACCCCATCTGATCAGGAGGACGCTGAATCCACCTCTGAGGGTCCTGATGAAGGATTTCCATCTGGGGGGTCTGACCAGTCCTTTCTATTTCACTCAGAAGAGTTGGGGGATCTTATTGGGGCAGTTAGGAGCACTATGGGTTTGGAAGAAGTGCAGTCTCTTCCTTCAATCCAGGACGAAATGTTTGCTGGCCTGAAGTCAGTCAAACAGTTGGGATTCCCGGTTCATGCCAATGTTTTGGATATTGTCTCTCAGGAATGGGAATGTCCTGAGAGGAGGGTACGGAGTGACCTTAGACGCCGGTTTCCTCTGGAACCTTCGAGCCTGCATTGGGAGGTCCCAAGAGTAGACGTTCAGGTGGCTAGGGTAGCTAAGCAAACGGCTCTTCCCTTTGAGGATACTTCCCAACTGAAGGATCAGATGGATAGGAAGGTAGAGGGCCTGATGAAGCGGTCCTGGGAGGCATCGTCTTCCTCTATTCAAGCCAACATTGCCTCCACCTGCGTATCCAGGTCCCTAATTAGGTGGTTAGACCAGTTGGAGGCTCACATTTCCCAAGGGACCCCTAGGGAGGAATTACTGGAATCCCTTCCCTTGCTTAGGAAGGCTTCCTGTTTTCTGGCAGATACCTCGGTGGAATCTGTCCGCCTGGCAGCCAGGACCTCGGTGCTGTCTAACTCTGCCCAACGTGCCCTCTGGCTTAAGGCCTGGAGCGGAGACTCCACCTCCAAAATGAGGCTTTGTTCACTTCCGTTTAAAGGGGATTTAGTGTTTGGGCCTGCCCTGGATGATATCCTGGACAAGGCGACCGATCGTAAGGCCTTGCCCGATCCTAGACCTAACAGGAAGCGGTCCTTTCGTCCCTCGATGCCTCAGGCCTCCCAGCCCAGAGGGAAAGGGAAGGCTGGCAGGTGGAGCTATCCCAAAGGTAGAGGGAGAAACATCCTCATCCCTCCCCATCAGCAACGTCCTCAGCAGGACAAACAGTGACTCGGCCCGGGTGGGGGGAAGACTCTCAGCGTTTCTTCCCCAGTGGCAGTCCATAACCACTTGCCAATGGGTTCTGAAGATCATCTCGGACGGTCTTCTCATAGAATTCCTTTCCCCCCCTCTTCCGGGTCTCCGAGTCACTGCGCTGGCGTCACCGGGTTCACAGACTCTGTTGTACACAAAGATTATAGAGCTAGTGCACTCGGGGGTCGTTTCCCCAGTCCCGAGTCAGGAAGAAGGGGTTGGACACTACTCCCGTCTCTTCCTGGTCAAGAAGCCATCCGGCGACGTCCGTATAATTATCAATTTAAAACGTCTAAACCGTCAGGTCAGGTACCGGCGGTTCAAGATGGAGTCGGTGAAATCAGCTATTCCCCTGATAGGTCTACACCATCAGATGGCCTCTATAGATCTGAAAGACGCCTACTTCCATGTACCCGTCCATCCGGGACACAGGCAATACCTCAGGTTTGCGGTGCTTCACGGGGAGGAAGTACTTCATTTTCAATTCAATGTACTTCCCTTCGGGATCTCCTCAGCTCCAAGGATCTTTTCCAAGATCATGGCAGAGGTGGTCGCCTTCATGAGATTGCAGGGTATCTGTCTGGTTCCATATCTGGACGACTTTCTTCTCATGGCTCCATCTGCTCCAACCCTCCGGAGCCATGTGGAAGGGTCTTTGGGAATCCTTCGGTCTCTGGGATGGATTTCCAATCTCAAAAAATCACAGTTAACCCCCTCCTCCACTCGGCAGTTTCTCGGAGTGCTGCTGGACTCCGACAGACAGGCATCTTTTCTCCCAGAGGGCCACAGGATAGCTCTGTTAGCCAAAATATCAAAGCTTCGCAGGCAGGCCCGCCCGACGTTTCGTGCGGCTATGTCAGCTCTGGGTTCCATGACATCCTGCATTCCTTCAGTCAGGTGGGCTCAGGCCCATTCTCGGTGTCTCCAGGATCATATCCTGACACATTGGGACAGACTCCCGTCATCCCTAAACAGAAGGTTTCGCCTCTCGGAGTCCGTCTCCTCATCCCTTCTCTGGTGGCTGAGTCCCGCCAACCTGCGGGTGGGGGTTGCCTGGACTCAGAAACCCCTGGTTACTCTGACCACAGATGCCAGCCTTCGAGGATGGGGGGCAATGGTGGCAAATTCCCCATTCCAAGGGGTCTGGAGTCCTTACGTCAGCTCCCAATCCTCCAACTACAGGGAGCTCAGGGCAGTCAGGGAAGCCCTCCTTGCGGCTCAGGACCTCGTCCGGGACTCTCACGTCCTGGTATATTCAGACAATGTCACGACAGTGGCACATCTCCGCCATCAGGGCAGTACACGCTCAGGCGCCCTGAAGTCAGTATCCTCCCGAATCTTTCAATGGGCAGAACAATCTCTGCTCTCCCTTTCTGCGGTCCATCTGAAGGGCTCCCTCAATCTTCAGGCGGATTTCCTGAGTCGTCGGGATGTTCATCCAGGGGAATGGAGCCTGGATCAGGCGGTGTTCTGCTCTCTAGTGGCAAGGTGGGGTGCACCAGAGGTGGACCTCTTTGCCTCGGCAGGGAATCGCAAGGTCGCAACATATTTCTCCCTGAACCCAAGGGACGAGGCGTTAGGGGTAGACGCTTTCTGCCACAGTTGGTCCTTTCGCCTCGCTTACGCGTTCCCCCCTCTTCCTCTTCTCGCACGGGCCCTGAGGAAGATCAGAGACGAGGGGGTCCCAACTATACTGGTAGCCCCTCTGTGGCCCCGGAGGAGTTGGTACAGCCTGGTCATGACGCTAGGAATAGACGGCCCAGTCCTCTTAGGTTCGGACCCGAGCTTACTGTCACAGGGTCCGATTTTCCATCCGGCTCCCCAGAAACTCAACTTGGCTGCCTGGCTTCTGAGGCCCGGGCACTGAAGGCCCAAGGACTTTCTGACAAAGTTGTGGCTACGCTACAGAAGAACCGTAAACCTGTGACTAATAGTATATACAACAAAATCTGGAAGAGATTTTCCTCCTGGTGTGGTTCTCGGCCTCCTGACCCTCTTCGGCCTAATATTGCGCAGATTCTGGACTTTCTCCAGAGTGGTTTAGACTTAGGTCTTAGGCCTAGCACCCTGAAAGTTCAGGTGTCAGCACTCAGTGCAGTCTTTGACACGGCTCTGGCAGATCATCGTTGGATCCGTCGGTTCTTTGTGTCCGCTAGTAGACTCTGTCCACGTCAGAGGGTCCTGACGCCTCGCTGGGATCTCAATGTGGTCCTTACAGGACTATCTCAGTCTCCGTTTGAACCTCTGTGCTCTTGTAACATTCGTTCCCTTTCTCACAAGACTGCTTTTCTTGTGGCTATTACATCTGCTCGCAGAGTCGGCGAACTTCAGGCTTTGTCTGTTAGGGAACCTTACCTGACCGTCAGAGATGACAGCATTGTTTTTCAGCTGGACCCTTCCTTCCTTCCCAAGGTGGTTTCGGATTTTCACCGTTCGCAGTCCATCGTCCTGCCTTCATTCTGTCAGAATCCTCGGACTCCGGGTGAGGAAGTGTTTCATTCTTTGGATGTCCGTCGGATAGTGTTGCACTACCTAGAGGTTACTGCTTCTTGGCGCCTTGATTCTCGGCAAGCTTGAATTAGGTTATACACGCGCCTGGATGCGTGAATCGGGCATTGTGGAGGGTCACGAAAGAAGCGTTGTTTCAGTGACGTCCACTGCTGATTTCCCACCTGGACTCCCCTGATGATCCACATTGAAACGTTGGGAGTGGGAACCGTTTAAATTGCCTGACTGCGGCTATCCAACTATATGGGACTTGATGTGCTGAGAAACAGCCCCCTGTTATGAGTTGGTAATCCGACAACTAATGCCTGCCATAAAATCTGGAACTTGGTAAGACCATTCCTGTTTAGAGAGGAATATATATATTTACTCTTAAATTCCTCTATAATTATCTGCCGACTAATATACACAGTGTGAGTTCCCCTGATGGGGGTTCCAATATGACAACTTATCTGTGTCTATACCTCAGGTGGTTTTAGCACGCATGCCAGCACAAATATATATCTGTGTCTAATCTGTGCTGATAGACTGGTACACGGAGGTGCAAACCAGCTGAGGCTGAATGTGCTGCTTAGGATCTCAGTAGTTCTATACTTTGGTCCGGTTGGTCGTCCAATTTTTGAGACGATTGTGAACCGTGGTTTTAACCATTTATGAACTATTGTTCATTTTATTATATGGATTAGTAAAAGTTATGTTTTAGGTCTAAATTTCTCTTTTGTGACTCGGTGATTGGTCCAGCTACCCTAACAATTGTATATTTTGGATCTTTATTGTATATTGCTACTTTCCCCGCCTTGATTCTAACCTGTTCATCCAGCCCTTTGGCCGCAATAAGGGCAAGAAGGTGGCTAAGAGTACCGTCGCCAACTGGATTGTGCGGGCAATTAGAGATGCATACCTCGCTCAGCATCTCTCTCCACCTACTGGATTCACGGCGCACTCCACCAGGGCTACCTCTGCTTCCTGGGCCGAACGGGCAGGGGCCTCCCCTGAGCAGATCTGCAAGGCGGCTACGTGGTCTTCGCTCCATACCTTCACGAAGCATTATCGTCTGGATCTGGATTCCAACAGGGATTTGGCCTTTGGCAGGAAAGTCCTGCAGGCTGTGGTCCCCCCCTAGGTATCAATTCTTTGGTATTCCTCCTATGCTGTCGTGGAAGGGACTAGAGAAATAAGAATTATTCTTACCGATAATTCGGTTTCTAGGACCTTCCACGACAGCAGGTAATTCCCTCCCCTATGTATTCATATATTCCTGAATGTGTAGTACTTCTCATATGCTATGGATTCTTTGTAAGACACTGGCTGTGGGAGGTGGGAGGGTCCTTTTAAACCTCTTGAACTTCCTGTCCCAATTAGGGCGTGGAGAGACAACCTCCTATGCTGTCGTGGAAGGTCCTAGAAACCGAATTATCGGTAAGAATAATTCTTATTTCTTCTATTTTCTCAGAAAACGAATTTTAAGCTTCACCAGTCCTCATGAATAAAGCCAAGTCACTGTGTGACTCATTGTCCAACAATATACAGTAAACTCAGCTTTACCAGTAAATAGAATAGGCTTCTACCCCCATTAGGAACAGATTTCAAAACCATGTTGTACTGGAGCACACAATGGCCGGGTAAGGAGTATAATTTACTCTATGGGAGTTAAAGGACCACTTAACTTAAAATGCAAGTTGCTTTATGTAGACGATAAAAATTTTATCTCTACTGGCTAACACGGTACAAAGATATATTTTACTTTTATGTAGACGAACTAGCGACACTCACAAATATACTGTATTCTGGATGCAAAATGGCAATAACTTATTAGGAAACATTACGACTAAGGATCAGATTGTGGAGGAAGATTTCCTTACATATGCACAGCATGCTCCATTGTCTCTAGTAATAAGGAGCACGCTGCTGGAAACCTTTTACAGCTTAATCCTCCTGATAACCATGAGCAATAACTCGTATTTATAGCAATGGTACATAATATTCAACAACATATTTCTATATGGAAAAAAAGAAAAAGTTTTGTGGTTCTTTTAAAAGTTACTTGGATCAAGGACAGGAATATTGTTCATTAGAAAGCGCCTTTTACTAGTGAAACCGGAGCTGTCAGGGTGCACGGAGCACATCCAGCGATCCCGGTTTGATGCTTTCCAGCTTCTTCACATAATATCCAATACGCTCTATAAATATATCCCATCTTAAGTTTTACATCACAACTTGGCCTGAAGCTTTTGCTGGAATACTCAATTGTTCCACTTGTGGGCTCCAAGTTTAATATTCCCCTAATGGAGAGCGGTTACTCCAGCTTTATATGGTGTTTACGGTGCCCAAGGTGGAGATCTGCTGACCATCAAGAATGGCAGCCAGAAACGAGCACAAGTCTAACCCTAATACCTACAAGGTTTATTCAAGCCAGAAGGGAATATGTGGCAGCACTTTAGAAAGGTAAAAAGTTTACAGATGACTAGTCACCATGGTAAGGACGGTTCATTACAATGCTAAGTGCTCTACACAAAGCTTCTTCTGTATCCTCACAATAATGATTTTGGCTGAGAAGAAACCACAAGAACTCCAAGAGGGAGATTAAAGTTACAAAATAAATTGAGCCTAGGCAAATGCGGTATCTCCGACCTCACGTTACAGACATTACTGGATAATTCCCAGAAGATAAAAGTGCACAGTAAAAAAAACTTCTAGAAATGTCCATAGGTTTAAAGCACAGCTCCAGCATTTTGAGTTTCCCCATCAGTTAGCTATCAGTAATGTATGTTTGGTGTTGCTGTCCTCTGCCGTTTCCAGCGCTGCTCCAACCCTCTCCTCCATCGTGTGAGCTCAGTGCTTTCTTGCTGGCTCACCGAGCCGACTGTTCATTCATTTATTAATTTAAGGTCTATGAAAGCCTTGTTCCAAGACTCACACTTTCATACAGAAAGTGACGTCTGGTCCACACCCGAGCCGGTTGTTCACAAGATGCAGGAGAGGGACTGGGGCAATGCTGGAAACGGCAAAAGACACTGGCTGGTAGGTACTTTAAGGCATACACTGAATAAATATTGCTAATAGTTAAAAGATGAGGGGAATAAAAAAGTCAACAAAATATTGGATTCATACTTTAATATGCAAATTGGGTATATAAAAAAAAAAAAATTAAGAAAAAGCAGGTATTCATACTAATATAAATGTGCTAATAACATTCCATTAACCTATGGGTGACCCAAAATTGCAGAACATGTTGGAAAAAAACTCTAAAAAAATTATAATAATTATGCCTATAGGGAATTTGGACTTTATAGAGCAAGGGTATCTGGTTAGTCATCGATTTTAGTCTAATAGCATGAGATACATTTCCTCCATTTCCCCCGGTAGTAACAGATGATTACTTAGCTAGTTTTTATATACAACCTTGGAATATTGGTGCTAAGTGAACAAATTTTGAAGAAAAACCAAGACACATGCTATAGCAGACGGCTAAGCGCTCATTTGGCGATTGGTTATCACGCTAATCTCCCCGACACATGGACTTTAAGCTTCGCTGAGCGCTCATGTGTTTTCAAAAAGTAGAGGAGAAAATTGCTGCTAGACACCTCTGACGGTGACTTCTATCCTGAATGATAAAGTGATTGGACATTAAAATTCAAACATTATCAGTCCGAGGAAAATTGGGAAGCCCCTATACATACGAGATTTTTATCCTATCCCACCAACTTTAACATGTATGTGGGCTTTAAAGGGAACCAACTACCAGGATTTTGCTATATAGAGTAAAGGCAGTGCCATGCTGGCACTAGCATGGTGAATAAAATCATACCTTCAGTTTTCTTACTGGATCATTGTTAGCAGAAAAAACTGTTCATTAAAGGGAACCAAACATCAGGATTTTCGTGTATAAGCTGCAGCCAGTGCAGTACTGGCACTATCATGCACAGTGTGTACATACGATTAGGGTGCAGCTCGGGTGTTTAGGCAGTGAAATTCATCTTTATAAAGTTTGAAATTTCGTGCACTTTTTGATTGACGTGTGCACCTCTCTGTTAATGTCCGGGCAGGTTATGCACGTGTTCCCCGCCCCCCCACCAGCCTGTTCCTCCCTCTCTCCTGATGTCCGGGCGGGTTATGCAGGAGTTCCCCGCCCCCCCGCGCCGCCTGTTCCTCCCTCCCTCCCTCTGGCTGTATGTAAATATCTAATCTTCAGAAACATGGCGCCGGAGTGGGCCTCTGCGCATAGCGCTTATCTCCGGCGCCATGTTTCTGAAGCCCGCATCACACAGCTTGGTGTTAGAGGGCGGCGCATGCGCCCTCGCTCCTTCAGATGCCGTTGTGACCGCGGGAGCGAGCGCGATCACAACAGGACAGAACAGCTGACCGGAGGACGCGATTACCTGCTGCTCCTGTATCGTGTATGTTTCTGAAGATTAGATATTTACATACAGCCAGAGGGAGGGAGGGAGGAACAGGCAGCGCGGTGGGGGCGGGGAACACGTGCATAACCCGCCCGGACATCAGGAGAGAGGGAGGAACAGGCTGGTGGGGGGGCGGGGAACTCCTGCATAACCCGCCCGGACATTATCTGCAGAGGTGCACACGTCAATCAAAAAGTGCACGAAATTTCAAACTTTATAAAGTTGTATTTCACTGCCTAAACACCCGAGCTGCCCCCTGATGGTATGTACACACTGTGCATGATAGTGCCAGTACTGCACTGGCTGCAGCTTATACACGAAAATCCTGATGTTTGGTTCCCTTTAAGATCTAGAAATGTGTGCATCCTGTGATTGACGGGTGTAGCGGGGCGGGCCTTTGTGGGTGGGGTCCTTGGTGTAAAGTCCTCCTCCTGTGTCCTCTTTGATGTGCCCCCTTTTTATTTAAATATTGGGCCGCGCCACCAAGCGTGTACTGTGATCTCTGGTGTCATTTTATTGAACACACTGTGGAGAAGAGTATGAGCGGCATTGGTGTATGAGCAGATTTAATTTTTTTCATCTGTGCATGCGCCCCTGCCACTCACTCATATTTTTCTCCACAGTGTCTTCAATAAAATGGTGCCGGAGATCACAGTACACGCATGCGCTGACTCCGGCGCCATTTTAATGATGACATCATTACTGTCGCAAAGCGTACGCGCAGCCAACAGCAGCAATGGCAGCGTGCAATATTTAAATAAAAGAAAAGGGTGCAAGCCTTTGAGGACACTGGAGGAGGACTTTATAGTCAGGACCAGACCCACAAAGGCCCGCACCGCTGAACATGCACACGTCAGTCACAGGATGCATGAATTTCTGGACCTTTATGAACAGTTTTTTATGCTATCAAAGATCCAATAAGAAAACTGAAGGTATGGTCTTATTCAGCATGCTAGTGCCATTATGGCACTGCCTTAACTTCATATAGCAAAACTCTGGTGGTTGGTTCCCTTTAAGAGCAAAGTGACTTTATTCACTTGAATACCGCACCCCAGTTAGGCTGCTTTCACACTACGTTTTTTTAACATGCGTCATGAACGTTTTTTTGCTGTAAAAGCAAATCCTGGTTTTACAGCAAAAAAACGCATGCAAACGCATGTGTTATTTTGCAGGATCCTGTCACCTTAGGTTTATGGGCAGGCATTGGAGTCATGTGATCGGGAGTCAGTGGAACTGAACGTGAGAGACTGGGAGCCGGCTTCTGACAGCTGTGGAGGCTCGTAACCAAGGTAAACATCGGGTAACTTGCTTGGATACCCGATATTTACGTTGGTTACAAGCATCCGTAGCTTCTAGGAGCCGGGCTGCCTGCTCCCTACACACGTAACCAAGGTAAACATCGGGTAACTAAGAGAAGCGCTTTGCTTGGTTACCCGATATTTATCTTGGTTACGAGTGTCCGCAGCTCTCAGGCGGGGGAGAGAGATAGGAGAGGGAGAGGGAGGGGGAGAGAGGGACTGATCACCAGAGGCTGGTTTCTGGGCATGCTCAGTAGAGCAAGCAGGATCCTATCAGCATGCCAGCGTTCACATGCAGTATAGTCAGGATCCAGCAATTTGCACTATTTGGACGCAGCTAAAAAACGCTACAAGTAGCGTTTTTGAAAAATGTTAAACTGCAAGTCGCTGGATCCTCACTATAACGCACGCAAACGCAGGTGAACGCATGTTGACGCGAGTCAATTGCAAATGCATTGAAATGAAAACGCATTTGCACTGGATCCGTTTTTGCGTTAAAAAAACGTTCAGGACGCATGTTAATAAAAAGTGTGAAAGCAGCCCAACAGTGTGTTTAAAAAAATAAATCAAAAACACCCCATACTCCGCCTCTCTGGGTCCAGCGCTGAGTCTCAGTCACTGCTCCTGGTATCCGATATTGGCTGCAATGCTTACATGTTGACAGCCATTAAATGAACTCAGTGGCTCTGAGCGAGGCAACTTGTCTAAAAGGGAAAAGCTGCAGCGCTCAACAATTGCCTGCCACACTACTGCCGTGACCGCCAGCACTGCAAAAACTGCCGTGACCGCCAGCACTGCAAAAACTGCCGTGACCGCCAGCACTGCAAAAACTGCCGTGACCGCCAGCACTGCAAAAACTGCCGTGACCGCCAGCACTGCAAAAACTGCCGTGACCGCCAGCACTGCAAAAACTGCCGTGACCGCCTGCACTGCAAAAACTGACGTGTCCGCCACCACTGCAAAAAATATCAGACACTGGTACCAGCGGCAAAGATGCAGCACTGGACCCGGGGAGGACAAATAAAAAAGGTTTTGTTATTTTATAACAAACTGCGCCTGTGGAGCGGAATATTCTGAAAGGGTACGTTACCAGTTTCGGGGGCCAGCTTGATCCCTATTGCAGCTATTTTGTGTTTTATAATTCTGATCACTTTACATGATGCAATAGCTGGTACATTAATGAGTGTGTATGGGCGCACATTTGTGTATATACGTGATATGGAGATACACGCAATCATCCACACATAAACACACGTCTACTTTACATTGGATAATATTCTGTACGTATATAGTAAACATAAAAACTAAAACCCAAATCAAGCTAAAGTGGCATAAAAACATGAATACTAATTAGCCTTAAACTACGGTTATATGATCTATGCATGTACAGTACAAAGGAATATATATATCCATCTTTCACATAAATCAGGCACCATTGCCTTAGAAATGTCTGCACCTGTCTACAATCTCCAGGGAAACACATTATATTATGCAATTTAACTATTCCCTCAGTGTGCTGGGAATCAGCAGAGAAAACACGACAGCCATACGCTTTACAGAAACCTTCATACAACAATTGTATTCTACCATCGCCGAACATGCACTATAATCATACATGTGATATACACCCTATAACCTCTGTATTTTGCAGTGTGATTGACGTACAATAGCCCTAGCAGAAGAAACGATCCAGACTATGCCGCTACCACCACCATACTCACGTCTTTGCCTCGGATTTGGTCTTCTGTGAGCTGCACCTGTATCAGAGGTCGGACGGTAGTGAAGAGCTTCCACCAGGGCCAGTCTTTCACACCTTTGTTCTTCTTGATGTTTTTCTGGATGCAGCGAATAGCAAGCTCTTGGATCTACAGTAACACAGGAGATAAGTGAGTGGGTATGACAGCACGGTATTGCAGCACGTCATTTAGACCTGAAATTATAAAACGTGAAAAAGAGGTAATGTGCAATCATGAACATCCGGCAATGTGAACTAGAAATAAAAGAAAACAAGCCGCTTTCAGCAGACAGGAACAATGCCAAGGACATCACTCAGATAAACTGTAGCCAGCGCGCCTTGTACGGGAGAAAGAAAAAAGAAAGATGGAGAACATGACCAGAAGATTGTTATAAGGAGATGGTGAAAACGAGAGGACGGAAACCTCGGTAAGTTCAGGGCATGTACGATAATAAGGAGAGATTGAGACCATGAAATACGAAGGAAACTGCCGGTAACACAAGGAGTGGCAACGACAACAAAATAACTCCGAGAAGATGATTTTTTGTGGTTCGTGCCTTATCCTATTGTTATTCCGGTGCTGAGCGGAACACACCGGCAGCACATGGTGTCAATCAAAAGCTCTGGGTTCCTCAGAAGTGACAACTACGAGAACTGAAATTATTATTTGAAAAAAAAAGACAGACAGAAACGAAAGTGGCTTCAGATGGTTTCTCCACTGAATAAACTTTAGCTCCTGATTCCTCCAACTTGTCACACTGTAATTCTGTGTATAGATTTACTGCACCGGGCTCTACAACAAGTGGCAAAGACTCAGTCAGGAGGCGGTAAAAGTGTAAAGGTATAGGGGCCAATAAACTATACTGCTACATCCTCCGTGCACTCTTCACTACATGGTTTTCTGCACCTACCAAAAAGAATAGGGGGGCATACAGACTAGCGAATGGTTTTCTGCACCCTTCCAAAAAGAATAGGTGGGCATACAGACTAGCGAATGGTTTTCTCCAGACCTCAAGTAGCCCCATCAGAGGGGCCATAGACTGTGCATATGGCATTTATGCTGCAATGGCAATATATATACCCCATTTTCAATACTAAGATCCTAAAGCCATGGAAGGTTGAGAAAAGTCAAGGGCTAGTGTTGGGAAACAACTGTAAGGTGCCCTGAACCCCAGCCCCTGTTAATCACAATCTATTATACTGTAATCTATTAACTAAGTATCAAAAAGTCTAACAATGTTCTAAGGCTAAGTTCACATTTCCGCTAAAATCTATCAGTCACAATCCGCTGCTCTTGTAAACAGCGGAATCCGTTTAGCGGATTCCGCTGCTCCCATAGACTTGTATGAGCAGCGGATTGTGACTGATGATGCTGCGTTGCACCCTCCGCCCGACTGATCAGTCGTGGAACGACTGACCGCCGGGCGGGAGGAACGCAGCATGTAACGTTTTTTGAGCAGCGAGATCCGTCGGATTTCGCTGCGCATGCTCTCTGGCTCCCTGCACACGTCACCAGCTTTGGTTGGTTACCCGATATTTACCCTGGTTACGGTGCAAGGAGCCAGCGCTAAGCGGTGTAGGCCCGTAACCAAGGTAAATATCGGGTAACCAAGGTAAACATCGGGTGCTTTGCTGTTACCCGATATTTAGGCTGGTTACGTGTGCAGGGAGGCCGACACTTCCCCGCTCGGCCCCGCCCCCTCCCGCACTCCGCACATGTATGTACACACACACACACACACACCTGTCCCCAGCCATGCAGACAAGCACTGACACCCTCGTCTGGCCCCGCCCCCTGCTCGGCTCCGCCCCCTCCCGCACTTTGCATGTGCACACACATACATACATACATACATACATGCACATACACACACTCAGTCACACATACACTCACCTGTCCCCAGCCATGCAGACCGCAGCACTTCTACTGACATCCTCAGCGCCTGGCCCCGCCCCCTGCTCGGCTCCGCCCCCTCCCGCACTTTGCATGTGCACACACATACATACATACATACATACATACATACATACATGCACATACACACACTCACTCACACATACACTCACCTGTCCCCAGCCATGCAGACCGCAGCACTTCCACTGACATCCTCAGCGCCTGGCCCCGCCCCCGCTCGGCTCTGCCCCCGAACTCCGCCCCCCGCACACAACGGAATCCGACAAAGAATTCTGTTCTTTGTCATCCGTTGTACAGCGTTGAACAGCGCATCAGTCACATGCGTCAAGCGACGCATGTGACTGATACAAATCAACGGAAATGTGAACTTAGCCTTAATCAACAGGTGGTCTGTCCAGTACACAATACTCCACTCTGGGAACAGATATGAGAAAATGAGCCGGAGAAGAAGACGTTGGTATAAATGCAAAGTATAAGAGTATGTTCACACTGGCCATTAAACAAACACAACTTAATATAAAATGAACATATACCCTGCTGTAAATAAAGGAAAAAGCAATAGTGCATATAAAAAAAAACCCCAAAGTATTCTGCTATTATTCACATTGAGGTTGGTTCTGACACATGGAAAGGTTTTAATATCAGAGAGCGCAGGATCGTCCCAATTGTGGTACACCTCATCACAGTACTCCTTTTATTAAAAACAGTGTTTACTGTGTAATCAATGGTAAATATAAATATGTACTACTGGTTTTTACTTATTTATTTTATCCTAGGTTTGGTCTTCTAGGAACTAGCAGTCATACAGTTTATCTACAGCTATTCTATTAACAAGGTGTCGTACATTTTATAGTGTACTGTATCACAGTAAGCAATAATGAACTACACCATATACTAGGAATGGGTGGTCATATAGTGTAGTGCTGTGTAGTCTACAAACAGGAGGCCATATAGTCTAGTGTTCTGTACTATAGGAACATGCGGCCATATAGTTCTGTGCACAGTATTCTAGAAACAGGCGACCACATAGTCTAGTGATGTGTACTCCAGCAACAGGTAGCCATATAGCTTAGTACTATGTACTCTAGGAACAGGCGGCCATATAGTCTAGTGCTGTGTACAGGCAGCCATATAGTCTAGTGCTGTGTACAGGCAGCCATATAGTCTAGTGCTGTGTACTCTAGTACCAGGTACTCATACAGTTTAGTGCGTTGTCCTCTAGGAACATATGACTACACTCTGTTACATTGTACTTTAGAAGACATAATGCTTTGTGTAACTACACGATACTCTATAAGCAGATAGCTTTATGTTCTATTATACAGGAGCCACTTTTGTACACTATAGTACTGTACTATAAACGTTGCCTGTAGAGCGCCCAATATTGTTCTGTCCTCTACGTACATGTACACCAATACTGAACCGCTGTCTAGGCACAAATACCTTATGTTCTGCCCCAAGTAAAATATATCTTTGTACCGTGTTAGCCAGTAGAGATAAAAAAATTGTTTAAAAGAACAGAGAGTCCTCAGTGGTTGATACCTTTTAATGGCTAACTGAAAAGATGGTAATAATTGCAAGCTTTCGAGACTACTCAGGTCTCTTCATCAGGCATGGTATAACACAAAATCTGAAGAGTCACGTATTTATACACAACAGGACTTAGAATAGTGCAGTAAAAAAAAAAAAAAAAAAAAAAAAAAGAACAAGTTATATGAAACAGAACTATCTCTATGGCAGGGGACAAGCTGTTCTAGCCATAAATACTGCTGCAGTTCAGTGTGAAAGTTTTATTGTCCTTTGATAAGGGTCTGGTCCAGGGCTGTGACATGCTCGGATGGTCAGAGGAGCACATCTTTTAACTGATGTAAAAAGACATGAATCCATGAGACACATTCATTCCTTCGCTGAATGTGTCAAAGGTCATCATAAGTTTGTACTCCCATAGTCTCCTGTCTCTCTGGGACTTGAAGTTTCCTTTCAATACCAGCAATTTCATGTCCATGATGCTGTGGTCTGGGTTACAAAAATGTTTGGCCACAGGTAGATCCATCCTTTTTTCTCTAATTGTGTGGCGGTGAGAATTCATCCTTGTCCTGAGCTGTTGTCCTGTCTCCCCTACATACAGACCCCCAGTTGGACATTTGGTACATATAATTAAGTACACCACATTGGTTGTGGTGCAGCTGAACGTACCTGGGATCTTGTAGTCCTGATGTGATCTGGGAATCTTTATCTTGTCCGTTGTCAATATTAATGGACAGGTCTTGCATTTTTTCTGGTTGCAGGGAAATGTTCCTGTTGGTGTTGGAGAGGACAGGGAGCTTCTGACAATGATGCTTCTTAGATTTGGGGGCTGTCTAAAACACAGAAGTGGGGGGTCTGGAAAAATAGATTTTAACCGGGCATCTTTTTGCAGTAATGGTTGTAGTTTCCGTGCAGCTCCTCTAAACACCTCCAGATGTGGATTGTAGGTGACTACAAGAGGGACCCGGTTGTTCTCTTCTTTGGTTTTATAATGTAGAAGATGGTTTCTTGATATTCTGGTGGCTCTTATAATCTGGTTTTCAATTGTTCTTGGGTGGTAGCCTTGATTCAAAAAGGTTTTTCTGAGGCCCTCAAGGTGATTGTCTCTATCTGTACTGTTGGAACATATCCGATTGTACCTGATAGCCTGGCTGTATACAATAGAGTTTTTTATGTGTTTTGGATGAAAACTGTCCCATTTCAGGTATGTTGGACGGTCAATTGGCTTCTTGTACAGGGATGTCTGTATTTCATTGTTCCGTAGTTTAATGATGGTGTCCAAGAAGTTGATTTCCGTGCAGGAGTAGTTGAGTGTTAGGTTGATGGTGGGATGAAACTGATTAAATTGTTCATGGAAGGTCTTCAGCTGCTCCTCAGACTCTGTCCAGATGATTAAAATATCATCAATGTAACGGTAGTAGGCCAGAGGCCTGATAGGACAAGAGGATAAAAAGTCACTCTCAAGCTTGGCCATGAAAAGATTTGCATATTGTGGTGCCATATTGCTTCCCATTGCAGTCCCAGTCTCCTGTAGATATATGTCATTGTCAAATGCAAAGTAATTATGGGTGAGGATAAATTTTGTAAGCTTCACCACAGAATTGGCATCAGTTCCTGTATTTTCCAGGAACATTTTGCAAGCATTTAATCCATCCTGGTGTGGAATATTCGAGTACAAGGATTCCACATCCATGGTGGCAAGGATGGTTCCCTCTGGAAGAGGACCTATTGCTGATAGTTTTTTCAATAGGTCAGTAGTGTCCTGGATGTAGCTGGTTGTATCCCTTACCAAGGGTTTAAGGATACCCTCTACCCATCCAGAGACTTGTTCAGTGAGGGTGCCCACACATGAAATGATGGGTCTTCCTGGGTTTCCAGATTTGTGAATTTTGGGAAGCATGTAGAATGTGCCTATTCTTGGACTCACCGGTATCAGTTCATCAGTTCTTATGGATATGTCAGGCAGACAAGAGGCCAACTTGTTAAGTTCCTTGTAATAGTCCTGTGTAGGGTCAGACTCCAATTTCTTATAGTAGCGTGTGTCCATCAGTTGTCTGTGTGCTTCCTTCATGTAGTCTGATTTGTTCATCATGACTATTGCACCCCCCTTGTCTGCAGGTTTAATGATGATTTCTTTGTTGGTTTTCAAAGATTTTATGGCCCTTCTCTCCTGGGCACTGATGTTGGATGGTTGCCTCCTGTGTGTGTCTAGGAAAGTGGATTTTACCAAATGTCTGAAAGTGTCTATATAGTTATCCAGATGAGGGTTGCGTCCTGGTGGAGGTGTCCAATCTGATCTTTTCCTGGTTGTCAAGATCCGTCTTCCTTCAGTCTGGGAGGATTCTGAAACATCTGCATCGCTAAAATATTCCCTCAGACGTAGTCTCCTGAAGTAATCTTCCATGTCGCTGCAGAGTTCAATTTTGTCTAGAGCTTTAGTCGGACAAAATGAGAGTCCTCTAGAAAGCACAGCAACTTCCATTTTGTTTGGTTTGTAATCCGAGAGATTGATAACACAGTTAGATGCTTTTGTGCCTTGAATGGACTTGGTTTCCAAGTTGTCAGGTTTTGGCTTTGTTCTCCACCTGTTTGTATTAAGTCCTGAATTGAGGCGCAGTCTGTGTAGCTTCTTTTCCTTGTTGTGGATCAGAAGGGTTCGTAGTCTGTAGTAGTATTGTTGTACTTCTTGTTCTGTGCTTTCTGGAAGTGTCTTCCTTTGTGTTTCAAATTCCCTGTCCTCTCCAACACCAACAGGAACATTTCCCTGCAACCAGAAAAAATGCAAGACCTGTCCATTAATATTGACAACGGACAAGATAAAGATTCCCAGATCACATCAGGACTACAAGATCCCAGGTACGTTCAGCTGCACCACAACCAATGTGGTGTACTTAATTATATGTACCAAATGTCCAACTGGGGGTCTGTATGTAGGGGAGACAGGACAACAGCTCAGGACAAGGATGAATTCTCACCGCCACACAATTAGAGAAAAAAGGATGGATCTACCTGTGGCCAAACATTTTTGTAACCCAGACCACAGCATCATGGACATGAAATTGCTGGTATTGAAAGGAAACTTCAAGTCCCAGAGAGACAGGAGACTATGGGAGTACAAACTTATGATGACCTTTGACACATTCAGCGAAGGAATGAATGTGTCTCATGGATTCATGTCTTTTTACATCAGTTAAAAGATGTGCTCCTCTGACCATCCGAGCATGTCACAGCCCTGGACCAGACCCTTATCAAAGGACAATAAAACTTTCACACTGAACTGCAGCAGTATTTATGGCTAGAACAGCTTGTCCCCTGCCATAGAGATAGTTCTGTTTCATATAACTTGTTCTTTTTTTTTTTTTTTTTTTTTTTTTACTGCACTATTCTAAGTCCTGTTGTGTATAAATACGTGACTCTTCAGATTTTGTGTTATACCATGCCTGATGAAGAGACCTGAGTAGTCTCGAAAGCTTGCAATTATTACCATCTTTTCAGTTAGCCATTAAAAGGTATCAACCACTGAGGACTCTCTGTTCTTTTAAACAATTTTTTTATGTTCTGCCCTTCATTCTATAAACCAGTGACTATTACCTGTTACTAAACTTACAAAATCCGATACAGTGCAGCAGTATTCACTAATAGATACCATGAAAAAAGAAAACACCGCACTACCAACATCTGTACATCACAGTACATCTGGCTCCTGCAGACATAAGCCAATAAATTCGACTGATGCCTCTTCTTCTCATGCTGAGGAGATTTAAAGCACTTAAATGATCAAGCTGTTCGGTAACCTCCGCACCTATTCCTAAAACTGCTCTCTACAAAAGATATTTTTGTCGGCTTTGCCACAAAAAAAACTCCGTCTCCCAAAGAAGCACTGATCACGCACCTGATGCAAGAAGGAAGGGAATGAAAATGATCAACATTCCGGGATGGAAATCCAGATGGCCAGATGTGCTCTCCGATATGAGAAAACTCCTCAAACAGCAGCAAAATTAATTTAGGATAAGACAGTCTTCATTTGTGCAGCTGTGTAAATAGCCGACATCCTAACAGTAATATTTTTCTATAACTGCATGGGAGAATCTATTTATTGAACAACAGCACAAACCACAACTGTAAAGCGAGGATAACAACATGTGGCCATAATGTAATAAAAAAAAATAATCTTTATTTATACAGGTCCAACAATATTTTCTTCAACGTTAATATGCGCAGCTATGCAGATGAGGACCCTCACATTTTCTTTGGGTATATTCACGAGTAAACTGCAAAACAAATGCTACAGATCATCTCCTTCAGTTGAACTAGATCTGATGGCAGAACACCGGGTCCTCAGCACTAGGCATATGACAGCTGGAATCTTGGTGGTTGATTTATCCACTTCTTTTCAGATACTTAGCAGTGGGTGTATACATGAGCTAGCTGAATACCATCTCTCACATAGGTGGCACTGGAGAAGTGAGAGGTCAACCTCAAACTAGAACGCATTTGTAACTTGTGAATCTATTGATGAATTTTTGCAAGGATTAAAAGAGGACCTTAACCCTACTCTCCTCACCAATTCGTTGGCAGCATCTACTGGGATTACAAGAAGGGTAAGGGAGTAGAGAAGTGCTGTGCGTCATTGCAAACACCTCTGCAGCTCATCACACAGCAGTCAGTGTGGGGGAAGGTGGAGTAAAGGCTGCAAGAGGTGTTTGTAATAACACATAGCCCTGATCTACTGTACACAGTAATTGCAGAGACTATAGAGGAGAGTACCATTGTGTCTCACTATATGTCTCACAGAAGACTGTTCTAAGATTTTCTAAGGACATGTGCTTTTTCTCCATGAAGCCTCCTGTTTATGATTGGGTAGAAAATACACAGCTTCAGAGAAGAGTCTCTTCTCTTGGTTGAAAGGGAAATTAGAATCTAAACAAATGATCCACACTGGCTGTGCAACCACTATTCCATGATGTGGCCAGTTTAACATGCTAAAACTGGTGACACTAAAGGGGGCTTTACACGCTACGACATCGCTAATGCGAACTCATTGGGGTCACGGAATTGGTGACGCACATCCGGCCGCATTAGCGATGCCGTTGCGTGTGACACCGATGAGCGATTTTGCATCGTTGCAAAAACATGCAAAATCGCTCATCGGTGACATGGGGGTCCATTCTCAAAAATCGTTACTGTAGCAGTAACGAGGTTGTTCCTCGTTCCTGCGGCAGCACACATCGCTCCGTGTGACGCCGCAGGAACGAGGAAGCTCTCCTTACCTGCCTCCCGGCCGCTATGCGGAAGGAAGGAGGTGGGCGGGATGTTACGTCCCGCTCAGCTCCGCCCCTCCGCTGCTATTGGGCGGCCGTTCAGTGACGTCACTGACGCCGCACGGACCGCCCCCTTAGAAAGGAGGCGGTTTGCCGGTCACAGCGACGTCGCCGGGCAGGTATGTGTGACGGGTCTGGGCGATGTTGTGCGGCACGGGCAGCGATTTGCCCGTGTCGCGCAACAGATGGGGGCGGGTACCCACACTAGCGATATCGGGACAGATATCGCAGTGTGTAAAGCCCGCTTAACTCTTTAAAGGCAGTCTGCCTGACTGCACTGACTGCATACACTAAACACATATATTTGTAGGGAACATAGCTCCATAATATAAAAAAAAAAACCTCAAAATGTTAATGTAGTGTTCTAATAGCGGACTGCAATCTGCATAAAGTGACGTTTAGGATATGTCCGCACACTGCATTCTTGATTTGACAAAAAAAAAAAAAGAAAAAAAGCACCCTATGGCAGACTTGTCAACTGTAAATTCTGCGTTTCACAAAAAAAACAAAAAAAAAAAACGGTGAAAACGCATGACTTTTCCATGCGTTTTTGTCAGTGCGTTTTTTTAAAGGAGAAATAAAATACGATAGGATAGTACAACTGATAGCTAGAATAGATAGAATACAATAGGATAGATAGAAAGAACATATAGAATAGATAGAAACAACATATAGAATAGATAAGAAAGAACAGGTAGAATAGATAAAGAGATAGCTAGTTTGGACAACTGTTTTTTATTTTTTCTTTGGTAAAAAAAAAATTAAGTGGGTTCCCCCCATTTTTCATATCCAACACAGGAGGAGCAGCAGCAGCTGCAACCCCCAGCTGTCTGCTGTACCATGGCTTGTTATGAAAAAGAGGGGACCCCACACTTTTTTTTTTTTTAATGATTTGATTTAAAAAAAAAAAAAAAAAAAAAAAAAAAAACAAAACATGGGTCCCCCCCCATTTTTCTAAAACCAGCCAAGGTGCAGCAGACAACTGGGTGCTAATATTATTAGGGTGAGATGGCCCATCGTTATTTGGCCCTTTCCAGCCTAACAGTAGCACCCCACAGCCGCCCCAAAAGTGGCGCATCCATAAGATGCAACAATGTTGGAGCTGGACCCGGCTCTTCCCGTTGCCCTAGTGCGGTGGCAAGCGGGATAATAAGGAGTTAATGGCAGCCCACAGCAGCCATTAAGTCTAAAGGCCCTGTCACACACAGAGATAAATCTGCGACAGATCTGTGGTTGCAGTGAAATTGTGGACAATCAGTGCCAAGTTTGTGGCTGTGTACAAAGGGAACAATATGTCCATGATTTCACTGCAACCACAGATCTGCCAAAGATGTATCTCTATGTGTGACGGGGCCTTTAGATTAGTGATGGCAGTCGTCTATGAGACCCTGCCCCATCACTAATCTTTAAGTGAAAGTAAACACATACACCCCCAAATTCCTTTATTTGGAATAAAATACAAAAAACTCCTTCTTTCACCACTTTATTAATCCCAACACAGCCTGCAGGTCAAAGGAATCCACACAAGGAGCCACGGCGATTCAGCTCTGCTACATCCCTGTCCTGTTACTGCGAGCGGCCATAGATCATGACTGCCCGTTGCCCGCAGACAGAGCCGTGCAATGAGAATGAACTCAGGCAGTAGAGCAGGGCCCACAGTTGCGACATCAGAGGTTTACCAAAGTTCATTCTCGGAGCGCGGTTCTGTCTCTGTGTCGCAGCCTGATTTGCGGTCACAGGTGAAGGACCCCAGCTGTGACCGGAAATCACCTGAGTGACGGCACCGCTGATAATGCTTGCTCATTTCAGTCACTCGGGTGATTTGCTGTCACAGGTGGAGGACTCCAGCTGTGGTAGCAGCTAACCTGAGTGACGTCACTGCTGATAGCGCGACTCACTTTAGTTGCTGTGTGGAGCTCACAAAGGGCAGTCATGTTCTATGGCACTCGCTGTAAGTGTCAGGTGTCAGATGTAGCAGTGCTGGAAGTGTTGTGGGACCTCGTGTGGATTACGTCAGACCTGGAGGGGTGTTTGCAGGGGTTAATAAAGTGGTGACAGTTGGTGCTTTTTTCTTTTATTTCAAATAAAGGATTTTTCGGTGTTCGTGTTTATTTACTTTCATTTACAGATTAATGATGGAGTGTCTCAGACGCCTGCCATCACTAAGCTACGACTTAGTGGCAGCTATGGGCTGCCAATAACTCCATATTACCTTGATCGCCACCGCACCAGGTATTCGGGATAAGCCAGGTAAAGTCCCGGGACTGTCGCATTAATGGATAACGCAATTCTGGGTGGCTGCTGGCTAATATTTTTAGGTTGGGGGGCTCCCAATAATGTGGGTCTCCCGAGCCTGACAATACCAGCCCCCAGCTGTGAAGCTTTATCTTGACTGAGTATCAAAATTGAGGGGAACTGCATACAGTTTTTCTTTAATTTTTTATTCATTTTACTGTACGATATAGACCTGCCCACCGGCGGCTGTGATTGGTTGAAGTCAGACAACTGTCACTCAGCGTGGGGGCACGTCTGCCTGCAACCAATCATAGGCGCCGGTGGGCGGGAAAGTAGTGAATATAAAATGAGCCGGTACAGTAAATATGAAATGAGCCTTTTTATCGTCCGACATACAGAAGTAGGAGAGGCCGCAGGAGCAATGTGACAGCCGCTCCGTACCGGTGATTGGGGAGTATGAACGAGAGAGAGCGGGAAAAAAAAAAAAAATGGAGAAAAGTTGGTGGCCTGCGTTTTTGTTGACAAAAATGTATCCAAAACGCAACCAAGACGCAGTGCAAATGCACAGATAACATTTTGGTTGCGTTTTGACACACCTCATTCATTTCAATGAGTCACAAAATGTGACCAAAACGCAAAAAGAATGGACATGCTGCTATTTTTTAGTCAACAATTTTTACAAATATTTGTCAAAAAATGATGCCTACATTAAAAAAAAAAAAAAAAAAAAGCAACGTGCGGATGGAAATTTAGATTTCTCATGGACTTTGCTAGGGAAATAAAAGCATGCAGTCTGCCAATGACACAGTGCAGTTTAAAACGCAACCAAAACACAAGAAAAAACACAAGAAAAAACGCAACGTGTGCGCATTGCCTTAAAGGGAACCTGTCACCAGATTTTTCCCTATTAAACTACAGTAAAAGAATCACTTTCTGCAGGTGCAAGCGAGGGCAGCTGTTTTCTGCTCTGCCCGCGCTATGGCAGAGCGAACTGCGCCTGCGCAAGCTGACCTAATTGCACAGGCGCGAAATGTGAAAATGCAACGAGGAGGATGACTGAGGCGTCATCCCGTCAATCAAGAAAGGAGGACGGCGATCAGCGGCAGGAGAGGGGAAAGGAGCAGAAAATGAGCCTGCCCATCTGGCCAACACAGGTAATTAGCATACCTAACGGCCAAGTTTTATAAAGTTATTTTTGGGGTCTGCAAGGGGATTCAGGGCCAAGGTGCACCTTCATAGAATGCAGCCCAGAAGCTGCACAAGGTGATACTTTTAGTTTAGTAGATAATCTGGAGACATGTTCCTTTTAATTATACATGATAGTTAGGGTTTTCGGTGCACCATTGGTGTGGTAGAGAGGCTCAGTGCATGGTTGATCTGCTAGATTTTCCCGCCCCAACCTCCCTCTATGGTGATTGACAGTGCTGACTAGTCGATACCATCTGCAGAGAAAACTTAGTCAAGCCAGCCCATTACCAGTGAGGGACGCAGGAGCATGCAAAACTTGTGCGCCTCTTAATTAATTAGGGACATTTTCAATTGAAGTGTGCAACTGCTAGAAGTGTACATTGATGCCACTGTTGAATGTGTCAAGAACGTTAGGCCATGCCCTGTCCCACCCGACCTCTGCTCACTTTTCTAAATGCAGGCAGAGCTGGCTGGGACTGGCGTAAAACACCAAAAGTTGCAAACATTTTGTGACATTTCAAGTAGTTGTATGCATGAATGCTGGCAAACACTGCTTGATTAGTTGGGCCTTATGTACACACACAAAGTTAGAGAACACCTTCTTGTCTGGCTAGAGCCTACGATATCAGCCACCCAAAAATAAGGAGCGGTGATTGACACAGATCTCCTAGAGTTCTTACAATTTCAAGATTATCTCAAAGACCACTTTATAATAATAAGTTTCCCAAAAAATGGTGACCAGAAATTGGCTGAGGTCAAGAACATTATAAAATGTATGTCCTTCTCAGGCTTGAACTGGCCCTGCAGCGACAGGTGAATCCCCGTATTGGTTGGCCCTGTATAACGAGTAGTCAGCACAAAACCCTTCATTCACTTTGTACAGACAACTCATCATTGATTTTATGCACCACTCCAGCATTTTTTTTTACCACTAGAGTGGTGCTTTTAATGTAAGGTCCTCGCCTCCCATCTTATATTCACCAACTAGTGTTCTTGTCTTATCAACACCACTCTGATCTCATGGCGTCCCCTTCTGACCGCAACGTCTGACTGGCCAGAAGTCAAATGTTAAGTCAAAAACTCTCAATGCAAGTCTATGAGGGCCAGAACGAGGTTCTCATAGACTTACATTAAAGAGCGACCCTCGGTGCACTCCATAAAACACTGGAGCGATCCAGCAGGTCATAAACTGGAAAAGACTGATGGGAGCGGTGCCGTAAAAGGGTGAAAACGTCAAAGTGGTGCTTTAACAAACTGTCAATATTATTATTATATAGGACCGGGAGTAAATTTGTGAATGAGGGCAATGTAACAATTGCATGTAGCTGAAGAGTGAGTGTCGTTATTGGTGGGCCCCTGGCACCCCAATCTGACACTGGTTAGGATTCAGGATGCTTGGTAAGGCATACCACTAAATAAACATCAAAGATTAAAGTTTCGTCTCATGACCACTATTCAAAGTACAGAAGAAAATATTAACAGCTTAAAAAAGAAGAAAAAAAAAAGGAAGAATAATTTAGTTTAAAGACACTTGTATGTTATCAAGTAAGGGAAATATAAAGACTACTGTGCAAGTGAGGCTAAACGTATAGACTAGTCTTCATCTCTCTAGAAACCCAACCTACGCATGTGATAGCAGCACGCCCTTACCGTATCACAAAGTGCTCGATCCCAGCTGTTACCAGGCTCTTGATAAAGTCTCTGCTGCTGAAACACAGCTGAGCTGACAACGGGAACACAAAAAAGACCTGCCTGTCCCTCCCAGTCCATGCAGACGTTTACAAGGAAACCCCCCCGTCTGACATCAGGCTGTAATCTTTTAGAAAAGGCGACTAGTTTACCATTTTAGGTTACTGGAAAAGGGATCAGCTGAAGAAACTGTATTTGGAGTTGCCAGCCTACCAGTCAAACTTTTTACCTTTCTCTTCTTGAACTGCTGACGTGCCAGGTATCCTCTGCACGCGGCCTGGAATAAGATGAGATTCTTGCGGGTCTGCTCATCCCTCTGTTCTTCAAGCTTTGTTAATGTCCCTGCACGGAAGAAAACCTAAGAAGACAAAGAGATGGGGAAGTCAATTTAGTCCACAGACGCCTGCAAAGTGTCAGACCCTCGCAGACCCTCTGGTGCGCTTACAACTGGAAGCGAAATGTGTACACATTCTGATAAATGTGGTGTGTATATGTGAGCAAGTTTACACACCGTGCACCCAGGGTCACAGATGGCTAAAGAGATCTGCACAAGTAGAAACAAACCCATGGTACAAGATAAGCCCCGAGTAACGGAAGACACACCAAGACAAAACAAATGTAAATGTTAATATTACGCTGTAAACCTTCACCTGCCGGCATGGTGGAAGACGACGGGGTATTTATTCTGCAAAGTTGGGTATGTTTCAAGTTACCTTTAGGCTATGTGGACACGCTGCGTTTTTTTGACGCTGCGTTTTTGGCCGCTAAAAACGCACAAAAACGCACCCGTGGCAAAAAAAAAAAATCGACAAAAACCGCATGCGTTTTTACCGTGATTTGGTGCCTTTTTGGCTGCGTTTTTCCAATGCATTGCATGGGGGGGAAACGCAGAAAAACGCAGGAAAGAATTGACATGTCCATTTTTTTTTTTAAGCTCAAAACCGCAGCTTAAAAAAAAAAAAAAAAAAGTTGTGTGCGGACAGCAAAAATGAAAACTCAGACTGTGCTGGGGAAGCAAAGTCATGCAGTTTTGAGGCTAAAAACGCACCCGAAAAACGCACTGTGTGAACTTACCCTTATGGGGTATGGGATTAAAACGATCAAGGATATTAATGAATGTGCCGCATGGTCTACATCCTAAACAAGTGCTGGTAAAGACTGGTGAAGAATAAGCAGACACACTTTATTTATAATACCAGGCTGCAGAAGAAGAAGCAGAGTGACCTCCACATTATCAGCGAGAAGCCGGGATTCCACAGCTTTACCCTTTAATGTCTGGACAGTAAGTTGGCACCAGTGTCTGAAATATGGACACCTAAGGAGAGCAATTCTCCTGAGGCACCAGAGGACGAATGTGTTAAACCAGCGGGGCCTGGACCTCTCTAAGCCTTGCCTGTATTCCCCAGGCTGATTTGCATGAGGAATTCTGCTTGTGGGAAGCAACTCCTGGTCTGCACATAATACAAGCCACAGTATGCCCAGCTCTGTATTATGCTAAATCCAAGCAGTGCATTGTGAGGATGTGAATGGCAGCGGAATCTGCCGCTTTCTCCGATTACCGCTGGACGTGACGCAGCTTACTGCGGCTCTGCTGATGGAGAGACTTCACCGATAGTGGATATGATCGCTGGCATTGAGAACAGAGCCTAGGACGGTCTTTGTAACGAAAGCCAAGAGGCGGTGAGAAATAATCCTGTTCAGAGGGTTCTACTAGTTGTATGAACTCTAAGCACAGGCACATTACTGCTGACAAAGTCCGATATGGATACAGAAATAGGTGAATGAAAAGAGCCAATAAATAAAGGAAACCATGTGATCCGAGGGTGCGGGAGTGGGAACACAATCATCATGGGTTGCTTTCCAGACAGATGTAACAAGCAAATAACATGGTTAAAAAGGGAAACCTCAAATACTGAATTATATACATTTAATAAAGCACGGTTTTAAGAATATTGAGACAATTCTGTATGTCACCCAAAAAGTGGAATTATATAAATATTATAAAACAATGAAAAGTATATATTTTACTGTATCTGACTTATGTACACGCGTATAAAGTAATGTCCGGATCAGTTCTTAATTTCAAATGGTCCTGAACCCCAAGATGTACACTGGCCTATATTTTTTTAGGGAACAAAGAGGTTGAAAAAAGTCCAGCACCATAGATACAGTATTATTAATCTTCTGTGTCGCCCTGGACAAGCCAGGGGCCACAGAGCACAACACCTACACACCCCACACTCCCTGCAGGCACATCAAGGTCAAACACAAAACCCTTGTTGCCTTCCTCCAGGGGCTGATGTCCACACCAGGGGGTGGAGCCAGGCGGTTGGTCTCCGCCCACAAAGGAGTTCACAGTCCTGGAGGAGGGAAAACAGGCAGTCTAGTTTTGGAGGAGGAAGTGGAAGGAGGTGAAGTGGAGAGATAGAGTTTGGAGAGGAAAGAGAGCAGTTGGAGTAGTAAAAGTGGAAAAAGAAAAGTGACAGCAAGACAGCCTGAAGTTGGTCCGGGTGTGTGGCCCGGACGGAGCAGCAAGGTTGGCAGACGGTGGTGACCGTCTGCAGGAGTGGCCTATCGGAGTTTGCCGTAAGGACCGTGGACGGGCGGTGGCCCGGCGGTATCGGACCGGTACACAAGGAGAAGCCAGCACCATTGGCAGGGGCTTTTCGGACCCCGGCAAGGCTAGGAGTCGCCGTGAATTTGCCGAATCCGTTAGTGAAGGGGACCTCCGGGTTTCCAAACAGTCAAGTCCCGACAGAAGGCAACCGTCCAACCGTGAAGGGGAGACACCGCCACCGCCAAGGGCAACCGTTTCCCAGGGCCAGCGCCTGCGGGCAAAAAGGGGCTCCTCCGGCCTACATCCAAGTCGGGGAGCGGGTTACCGGTGGGAACCCATCGCTACCAACATTGAACTTAGGTGCAGGGAGAGACAGTCATCACTAACCTACGGGGAAGAAGCAACCGTAGCTGTCTGGGGGACCCGTCCATCCAGCCGTGTGTTTTACCGAGAACTGTGTCATCGTCTCAAGCAGAGTGAGTACCCCCGTGCCGTACGGCACAGCGCTGCCCCTGCGACCCTGCACCTCACCAGGCCCCGCAACCCGCCTGTCATTCATCCCTACCCCATCACCGGGCTCCGGGACAACCAACCCCCTACCCACAGAGGGGAGAACTAACATCAAAGCTGCTCCCTGTCACCGCTCCCGAGATCCCCGTCCAGAGCAGCGGTGGTGTCACCAAAATCACCACAACCGTGGGTGGCGTCACGGACAATATCCATAATCAAAACCCCCACAACCAATCATCCCCCCTTTTCACTCACGGGTGAGGAGCGCCGCTCGAGTCTCCGGGATCCGGCCCACCGCTCGAGCCACCACCGAGCAGCAGCAGCGGCCGCAGCAGCAGCCGGACCCGAGCAGTGGAAGAGCGCAGCGTCCCCTCCTCCGCCCGCGACAACTTGGCGTCACGAACAGGATCTTACCGCTCTGCCGTCTGGTAGAGGTGCGCCTTGTTACCGCCGGAGGTGTCCGGCCAGAAAATTTCAGAAGCCGCCATCTTTGGCGCGAAAAGTTCCCGCTCGAGCGTCTCCTCGAGTAGTGGAGGCGCGAAGGCCAAAACCCCGCCCCGATAGAGGAGGAGCCGGAAAGAGGCTAAGGGGGATGGAAACAAGATGTCTGCGCCCGACGGAGCTGCTAGAGGAGCGGCGGTCGCAGCCGCAGTGGCACCCGTGGATGGGAATGCGGTCCCAGCTCTCGCTCAGGTGATGCCGTTCTCCTTGCCCTATGTGCCCGGAGCTACCTGGCTGCCGCAGTACGACGGGAAACCTGATGCGTTACAGGTCTTCCGGAAGAAGCTTAGCCCGCTCCTAGAATTGTACCTTCTGACTGATAAGCAACGTGCAGCGGTAGTGCTGGGGCAGCTAACCGGCGCGGCTGAGCAGAAGGCGGAGACCTGGGCCAAGGGGGACCGGTTATCTGTAGCCACCATCTTTGAGAAACTACAGACTGCCTTTGAGACCCGTACCGAAGCAGAGATGAGGATGCAGTTTTACCAATGTCGGCAACGGCCTGTGGACAGCATTCGGGACTACCCTTTACGTCTGCAAACCGCCCTCCGCACACTGAAGCAGGTGGACACCATCAATGAGGCGGACAGCAACAAAATGTTAGTAGAGCAATTTGTGCAGGGGATGAGGTCCTCCGAGGATCGCAAACAACTCTGGCTGTGGGCCCTAGAACACCTTGATGTGGACTTTGCTGTGTTAAAGGAACGGGCCATTAAATCTCTGCAACCCCCAACTTCGGAAGTCTTGGAACCAGCCCCGTGGCCAGTTGAGACGGCCCCCGTCGTGGTGGCCCCTGCCCTACCAGCATCTCCCGTACCTACAGCTCCAAGCAGCACGATGGAAGAACTGGCTGCCCAGGTCCGCCGCAAGGATGGAGACCTCGCCGCACTCCAGCCTCAGACCAGATCCCAGCCTCCGGCAAAGATACAGCTCGCCGACCATCCTGAGGACGTCCCCTGGATGCAGCGGAGAAGAACCAATGACTCACGGTATGGACCCCCGATTTGTTACAGGTGCAGCAAACCCGGCCACTACTCCCGACGGTGTCCGTTAAACGAGCAACCCCTGGGGCCACGGGCCAATCCTCAGGAGTAGAACCCCATGGCCCCCCAGACTGGCGGGACCGGTACATCGGGGCCCGGCCTATCATTCCCGTGGCTGTGGACGGCATACCGGTGATGGCTCTCCTGGACATTGGATCACAGGTAACCACTATACCATACACACTGTATCAACGGTATTGGGGGAAAGACTAGCTGGCTCCCCCAGATGCTAGTATAACACTGATTGCTGCTGATGGACTCCCATTGACCCAAGTGGGATGCAAACAAGTGTCCATGACTGTGGGGTGAGCTAAACTGCAACACCAGGGTATGATTGTGATAATGAATGAACCCAGTGATCATAACCCGATAGTGCTAGGAACCAATGTGATGGAGCACTGTATAAGTGATGTGCTGACCCTACTGCAGCAGCTGGCTGCCACGGCGGCGGGGAGTCGACAGAGAGCTGTGCAGCGTGAGATCCGAGCCTTGATGTACCGCCAGCATGTGAACTCGACAGGAGGAGAGATTGGTGGGGTGAGAGTGATGGATGTTGCCCCGTTGATTGTACCCCCTAGGAGCGAGATGATGATTTGGTGTAGAGCAGCAGTAGGGCCCCAGGGACGTGACTACCCTGCCATGATAGAGCCCATGCCCTCCGAGCACTGGCCCACAGTAATGGCCGCCCGAGGGGTGGTAGATGTAAAGAAGGGGAGAGTGCCTGTGAGGGTGCTGAACTGTGGGGAGGAAGAAGTCAGGCTTCCCCGGTATGCTACACTTGCCAAGTTGCTCACTCTGGATCCCCACACCATCCGCGAGGCAGTTCCCCCAACCTCACCACCGACTGCCAGCACTCACCCGCCCCAAGGGGAGTTAGATGAGTGGCACCAACAGCGACATGTAGGCACTGATGATACCCCTACACATCACAAAGAAGGGGTATACCGGGTGGTACGGAAGTATGAGCAAGTTTTTAGCAAACATCCCCTAGACTTTGGGCAGGTTAAAGGGGTCCAACACCATATTCCCACCGGTGAACACCCCCCTATCAAAAGAGAGGTACAGGCCTATTCCCCCTGCACACTACCAATGTGCCAAGGACATGTTGAGGAACATGAAGGAGGCAGGGGTCATCAGGGACAGCTGTAGTCCCTGGGCCGCCCCGTTGGTACTGGTGAAGAAGAAGGACGGCACCATGCGGATGTGCGTGGATTACCGGAAGATTAACCAGATAACGCATAAAGATGCTTACCCACTGCCCCGTATTGAAGAGTCTTTGGCCGCACTGAGAACTGCAAATTACTTCTCCACCCTTGACCTCACCAGCGGGTACTGGCAAGTGGCTGTGGCACCGGAGGACCAGGAGAAAACTGCCTTCACCACCCCAATGGGGCTCTGTGAATTCAATAGTATGCCGTTCGGGCTGTGCAACGCCCCTGGAACCTTCCAACGGCTGATGGAGTGCTGTCTGGGGCATCTAAACTTCGAGACCGTCCTGTTATACCTGGATGATGTGATTGTATACTCCCAGACGTATGAAGCCCACCTGGAGCACCTGGCCGAAGTGTTCGCGTCCCTTGCCAAATACGGGATGAAGTTGAAGCCCTCCAAGTGTCACCTGCTGAAGCCCAGAGTGCAGTACCTGGGGCATGTGGTGGGTGCAGAAGGTGTCGCCCCCGACCCAGAGAAGATCACTGCCATCCAAGACTGGCCGAGACCAACCACAGTGGGGGAAGTAAGGCAGTTTCTGGGTCTGGTGGGATACTACTGGCGCTTCATCAAGGGGTACACGAAGATGGCTGCCCCCATGCAAGACCTCCTCGGGGGACAGACCAAAGGTGGAAGACCCATCGGAGCCCCACTGGTGTGGGAAGAGAGGCATGAGGAATCCTTCCGTCAACTGAAGGCGGCCTTGACCGGAGAGGAGATCCTGGCGTATCCCGATTACAGCAACTTGTTCATCCTCTACACCGATGCCAGCAATGTGGGCTTGGGGGCAGTCTTGTCCCAGGTCCAAGATGGGAAGGAAAAGGTGATTGCTTATGCTAGCCGAAAGCTCCGACCGACTGAAAGGAATCCTGAGAACTACAGCTCTTTCAAGCTCGAGCTCCTGGCGCTAGTGTGGGCTATCACCGAGCGGTTCCGCCATTACCTGGCCGCAGCAAAGTTCACCGCTTTCACGGATAATAATCCGCTGACTCACCTGGACACGGCCAAGTTGGGCGCGTTGGAACAGCGATGGGTGGCCAGGCTAGCCAACTACGATTTCACCATCAAATACAGGGCCGGTCGTGCCAACGTTAATGCTGATGCACTCTCTCAGATGCCCCACTTGTCAGAAGAAGGGTGCGAGGATGACGACCTCGATGAGATCGAGTTGCCTGCATTTCACCAGCCACCAACTGAGAAGGTGCATGTCCACCAGCAACGGGCGAATCTGGACCCGTTACCCAGTCAGGAGTGGCAGGAAGCTCAAAACCAGGCGCCCGCTGTCCGCCTAGTTAAGATCCTGGTGGAGCAAGGTGCTGCTGGAATAGATCCTGCCGCCCCGGCTGAAGCCCAGAGCCTGTGGCGAGAATGGACCCGGTTGTATCTACACCAGGGGAAGTTGTACCGTGAGCTGATTAACCCGAAGACTCATGAGAAAATCCGCCAGTTGGTGATTCCCCAAGCTAATGTGCCCACCGTTCTACAAGCGTACCATGATGGTGCCGGACACTTCGGATGGAAGAAGCTGGAGATGCTGTTGAGGGAGCGGTTCTATTGGAGTGGGATGCGGGAGTCTGTAGAGGCCTGGTGCCGAGAGTGCGGTCCTTGCACGCTGAGAAGGAAGGACGAGGCCAGCCAGAAGGCGCCCCTACACCCGATCGTTACACATCAACCGCTGGAGCTGGTCGCCCTGGACCATGTAAAGCTCACCCCCAGCCGAGGTGGGTACACCTACGCTCTAACCATAGTAGACCACTATTCAAGGTTCATGGTGGTTGTCCCAGTCAAAGACCTAACTGGTCGTACTGCCGCTAGAGCGTTCCAGGCTTATTTCTGCCGACCACATGGATACCCTGAGAAGGTGCTTCCTGACCAAGGCCCGGCCTTTGAAGCGGAGGTGTTCCATGAGTTTTGCCAGTTGTACGGCTGCAAGAAGATCCGGACCACCCCTTACCATGCCCAGACCAATGGCATGTGTGAGAAGATGAACCACTTGGTCCTGACCCTCCTCAAGACGTTGCCGCTGGAAGAGCAGTACCTGTGGCCGGAGAAGATACCCGACTTGGTCGATATGTACAACAATATCCCTTCCAGCTCAACGAAGTGCACCCCAGCATACCTGATGAGGGCTCGCCCCGGTCGGCTACCGGTGGATCTGGACATGGGATTGGAGGCCCCAGAAGCACTCCCTTCGACATCTAAATGGGAAACTCGGCGGAGGGTGCAGTACCGACAGATTCAAGAATATGTCGAGAAGAACTTGAGTCGGAGTCGGGAACAGCAAGAGCAGCGCTTCAACCAGAAGGCTTCTGCTGGCCCTTTCCAGCCTGGAGATGTAGTGCTGAAGCGGAAGAGGAGAACCCACAAGCTGGATGATCAATGGGAACAAACCCCATACGTCATACAGCCCACAAGATGGAAGATGGGAAGGCCTACCAGATCAGTCGTGACCAAGGGGGCACTTTGGCCACGGTTTCCCGGGACCATCTAAAAATGTGCCCACCAGCATTGAGGGCAACGGCTGAAGTTCCGGTTCCTCCACCAGCGGAGAAGGCAAAAGAGGTAATCCACACCATGGGTGACTTCCCAGCGGACTGGCCTACACAGAACGGCGCGGTGATTCTTCCAGTGATACTGTTCCCACAACCCGTGGATGAAGAAGTGATGGAGGTGGTCAACCGTGAGCCAGAGCCAGTGCCAGTGCCAGTGCCCAGGGATGAACCTGTGCCCAGCTCCCCTATGCTTCCGCCTGCCCCACACGATAACAGGGAAGAGAGACTGATTGTTCCCTCTCCCCCGCTGCCTGTCCCCACTGACACCGGACCCCGGAGGTCCACTCGCCCCAACCTAGGTAGACCCCCACTTAGGCCCCTTTCACACGTCAGTGATTCTGGGACGTTTGTGCTTTTTTTTTTTAAACGTACCAGAATCACTGACATACGCAGACCCATTATAATAAATGGGTCTGCTCACACGTCAGTGATTTTTCACTGCACGTGTCTCCGTGCAGTGTACCCGCGTGTGCGTGATTGCTGCACGGAGACATGTCCATTTTTTTCTGGCATCACTGATGTTCCACGGACCACGCAGTGGTGTGGACCGTGAAACACGTGCCAGAAAAAAACGTGCATTTAAAATAATAAACATTTTAACTCACCCGGCTTCAGGCGCGCTCTCTGCAGCCCGTCCTCCCTGCTGGTTCTAAGCCGGCTGATTACTGTCGCGCATATTGATTATGCGCGACACAGCCAACCCGGAAGCAGCTGCTGCAGGGGTCAGCGCCGGCCGGATGCTGCACCGCGGGAGGATTCAGCACCACGGAGAGCGGGAGCGGGCACAGGTGAGTTGATTTCTAAGTGCAATCACGGGCCACGGAGAACGGAGCACGGATTGCACTTAGACAAAACACGTGTGCCCTGATTCACGGCACACGCAGGGACATGTGCGTGTTTTACACGCCAGTGAAAAACGTCTGTTTTTCACTGACGTGTGAAACGGGCCTTAGGTACAGGGAAACTACTATTTAGAGGGGGGGGTGTGAACATTGTGTGTTGAAAGCACTCTTTAAAAGTTTTAAAGTTTGAAAATGAAAATGAATAATTGCTGGAAAGTTACCTGATTTACTGTTGATTTGAACCGGTCGTAGCCGGCAGCTGGTCCCCGTTGGGACCCCCTTCACCTTGCATAGAAACTTCTATGAACATGCCTGAGAACTTGCAAGGCAACCACAAACTTGTGGCCTGTAAATAAATGTTTGTTGCAGCTTCCACCGTTACAGCCTCCGGAGAGGCAGATTGGAGGAAGGGCCCGCAGTGGAGTAGGCTGGGGCCCAGCCACCACAGGAACCGGTGGCAATCCTCTGGGGGTTTCAGGGGTTCCCCATGGACGTGGGTCCCCTGGAAAGGACAGAACCCGCTCGGGCAATTTGTGCAGGACTGGGGTCAAGGGGTGCTGCCTGTTGCTTAGGGGCAGCATCGGGGACAGGTTGCTTGGGTGGGAGAGAGCGGAAGCCGTAACCGTTTACCGTTGCAACGTTTAAGTAAGAGTACCTTCCGATGTGTGAAGATGTTATTATACTTGTATGTCTGTTACCGTTTTCTATATTTTTAGATTTTCCAGTTGGTGAAAATAAAACCGGTGATGGACGGGCAGCCCGAGGACGGTCTGCATTTTGCTAAGGGGGAATGTGTCGCCCTGGACAAGCCAGGGGCCACAGAGCACAACACCTACACACCCCACACTCCCTGCAGGCACATCAAGGTCAGACACAAAACGCTTGTTGCCTTCCTCCAGGGGCTGATGTCCACACCAGGGGATGGAGCCAGGTGGTTGGTCTCCGCCCACCAAGGAGTTCACAGTCCTGGAGGAGGGAAAACAGGCAGTCTAGTTTTGGAGGAGGAAGTGGAAGGAGGTGAAGTGGAGAGATAGAGTTTGGAGAGGAAAGAGAGCAGTTGGAGTAGTAAAAGTGGAGAGAGAAAAGTGACAGCAAGACAGCCTGAAGTTGGTCCGGGTGTGTGGCCCGGACGGAGCAGCAAGGTTGGCAGACGGTGGTGACCGTCTGCAGGAGTGGCCTATCGGAGTTCGCCGTAAGGACCGTGGACGGGCGGTGGCCCGGCGGTACCGGACCGGTACACAAGGAGAAGCCAGCACCATTGGCAGGGGCTTTTCGGACCCCGGCAAGGCTAGGAGTCGCCGTGAATTTGCAGAATCCGTTCGTGAAGGGGACCTCCGGGTTTCCAAACAGTCAAGTCCCGACAAAAGGCAACCGTCCAACCGTGAAGGGGAGACACCGCCACCGCCAAGGGCAACCGTTTCCCAGGGCCAGCGCCTGCGGGCAAAAAGGGGCTCCTCCGGCCTACATCCAAGTCGGGGAGCGGGTTACCGGTGGGAACCCATCGCTACCAACATTGAACTTAGGTGCAGGGAGAGACAGTCATCACTAACCTACGGGGAAGAAGCAACCGCAGCTGTCTGGGGGACCCGTCCATCCAGCCGTGTGTTTTACCGAGAACGGTGTCATCATCTCAGGCTGAGTGAGTACCCCCGTGCCGTACGGCACAGCGCTGACCCTGCACCTCACCAGGCCCCGCAACCCACCTGTCATTCATCCCTACCCCATCACCGGACCCCGGGACAACCAACCCCCTACCCACAGAGGGGAGAACTAACATCAAAGCTGCTCCCTGTCACCGCTTCCGAGATCCCCATCCAGAGCAGCGGTGGTGTCACCAAAATCACCACAACCGTGGGTGGCGTCACGGACAATATCCATAATCAAAACCCCCACAACCAATCATCCCCCCTTTTCACTCACGGGTGAGGAGCGCCGCTCGAGTCCCCGGGATCCGGCCCACCGCTCGAGCCACCACCGAGCAGCAGCAGTGGCCACAGCAGCAGCGGCAGCCGGACCTGAGCAGTGGGAGAGCTCAGCGTCCCCTCCTCTGCCCGCGACACTTCCATGGAAAAAGGTTACAAACTGGCAATCTTAAATATACAAAGTGCCTAGCTTACAAATTTCGGACAATTGTCCTTATTCGAATAAGGACATCTGTCCGAAACGCGTAAGATGAGGACTTTGCATACTTTAGATTGCCATTTTTTAACTTTTTTCATGGAAGATTAAAAGGAACCTGTCAGCAGAATTTTCGCATTTAAACTAAAAGATTCCCGTTCTGCAGCTCCTGGGCTGCATTCTAGAAAGGTTCCTCTTGCTATTGCGCCCCCTTTGAGACCTAAATAAACACTTTATAAACTCTTACCTTTTTGTATGCAAATGTTTTTTTATGGTCACGGGGGCAGGCTGTCTTTCATCCGTTATTCGCACCCCTGCCGCTGTACGCCATCCCCCTTTGCCAATTTACATACATGAGGCCACCGCCCTCATGTAACTGTTGCTCCCGAGGTCTCGTGCATGCCCAGTGGCACTCTCGCGGGACTGAGCACGGTGTGTGAACGTGAATGCTGGTGAGGTGATTGCGCAGGCGTGAGATTATGGGCGGCGCTGTGATTGTCATCAGCGTCATCCAAGTACCCGCCCATAATCTCATGCCTGCGCTTTTCCCTCTGCCTCTAGCGTTATGCGCAAGCGCTGGCCATGTGAATCACGTCACCTATTACCCATCTTTTCCTGGAGCAGGAAATAGATGGGAGGAGCAGCACACCACCGATAGGTAATAGGTAACGTGGTTGATCTGGCCAGCGCTTACGCATAACGATGGAGGCAGAGGGAAAAGCGCGGGCACGAGATTATGGGCGGGTACTTGGAGGACGCTACTGATGACAATCACAGCGCCGCCCATAATCTCGCGCCTGCGCAATCACCTCACCAGGGTTCACGTTCACACTGCACAGTGCTTAGTCCCGCGAGAGTGCCACTGGGCATGCGCCAGACCTCGGGAGCAACAGTTACATGAGGGCGACATCCTCATGTATGTAAATTACCAATGGGGGACGGCGTACAGCGGCAGGGGTGCAAATAACGGACAAAAGACAGCCCGCCCCCGTGACCATAAAACAACATTTGCATACAAAAAGGTAAGAGTTTATAAACTGTTTATTTAGGTTCTCAAAGGGAGCGCAATAGCAAGAGGAACCTTTCTAGAATGCAGCCCAGGAGCTGCAGAACGGGAATCTTTTAGTTTAAATGCGAAAATTCTGCTGACAGGATCCCTTTAACAAGACTTTGTTCTTGTACGGTGCTGAATTTTTTTTAACATTTTTGTCTCTTGTTGGGAATACAAGTTCATAGAATCCATCATGCATCGCTCTCAGAGTCATGCATGTATATACAGTATGTGTATATATATATATATATATATATATATATATATATATATACATATACATACATATATATATATATATATATACATATATATATATATATATACATACATATACATACATATATATATATATATATATATATATACATATACATACATATATATATATATATATATATATATATATACACATATACATACATATATATATATATATATATATATATATACATATACATACATATATATATATATATATATATATATATACATATATATATATATATATATATATATACATACACATACACATACACATATATATACACACACACACACACACACATACACAGTCATATGAAGAAGTTTGGGCACCCCTATTAATGTTAACCTTTTTTCTTCATAACAATTTGGCTTTTTGCAGCAGCTATTTCAGTTTCATGTATCTAATAAATGATGGACTCAGTAATATTTCTGGATTGAAATGAGGTTTATTGTACTAACAGAAAATGTGCAATCTGCATTTAAACTAAATTTGACAGGTGCATAAGTATGGGCACCCTTATCAATTTCTTGATTTGAACACTCCTAACTACTTTTTACTGACTTACTGAAGCACTAAATTGGTTTTGTAACCTCATTGAGCTTTGAACTTCATAGGCAGGTGTATCCAATCATGAGAAAAGGTATTTAAGGTGGCCACTTGCAAGTAGTTCTCCTATTTGAATCTCCTATGAAGAGTGGCATCATGGGCTCCTCAAAACAACTCTCAAATGATCTGAAAACAAAGATTATTCAGCATAGTTGTTCAGGGGAAGGATACAAAAAGTTGTCTCAGAAATTTAAACTGTCAATTTCCACTGTGAGGAACATAGTAAGGAAATGGAAGAACACAGGTACAGTTCTTGTTAAGCCCAGAAGTGTCAGGCCAAGAAAAATATCAGAAAGGCAGAGAAGAAAAATGGTGAGAACAGTCAAGGACAATCCACAGACCACCTCCAAAGACCTGCAGCATCATCTTGTTGCAGATGGTGTCACTGTACATCGGTCAACAATACAGCGCACTTTGCACAAGGAGAAGCTGTATGGGAGAGTGATGCGAAAGAAGCCGTTTCTGCAAGCACGCCACAAACAGAGTCGCCTGAGGTATGCAAAAGCACATTTGGACAAGCCAGTTACATTTTGGAAGAAGGTCCTGTGGACTGATGAAACAAAGATTGAGTTGTTTGGTCATACAAAAAGGCGTTATGCATGGAGGCACAAAAACACGGCATTCCAAGAAAAGCACTTGCTACCCACAGTAAAATTTGGTGGAGGTTCCATCATGCTTTGGGGCTGTGTGGCCAATGCCAACACCAGGAATCTTGTTCAAGTTGAGGGTCGCATGGATTCAACTCAGTATCAGCAGATTCTTGACAATAATGTGCAAGAATCAGTGACGAAGTTGAAGTTATGCAGGGGATGGATATTTCAGCAAGACAATGATCCAAAACACCGCTCCAAATCTACTCAGGCATTCATGCAGAGGAACAATTACAATGTTCTGGAATGGCCATCCCAGTCCCCAGACCTGAATATCATTGAACATCTGTGGGATGATGTGAAGCGTGCTGTCCATGCTTGGCGACCATCAAACATAACTGAACTGGAATTGTTTTGTAAACAGGAATGGTCAAATATACCTTCATCCAGGATCCAGGAACTCATTAAAAGCTATAGAAAGCGACTAGAGGCTGTGATTTTTGCAACAGGAGGAGCTACAAAATATTAATGTCACTTTTATGTTGAGGTGCCCATACTTCTGCACCTGTCAAATTTAGTTTAAATGCGGTTTGCACATTTTCTGTTAGTACAATAAACCTCATTTCAGTCCAGAAATATTACTCAGTCCATCAGTTATTAGATATATGAAACTGAAATAGCTGTTGCAAAAACCCAAATTGTTATAAAAAAAAAAGGTTAACATTAATAGGGGTGCCCAAACTTTTCCATATGACTGTATATATATTACACACACACACACATATAATATAAATATATATATATATATATATATATATATATATATATATATATATATATATATATATATATATATATATATATATATATATAAAAATATAGAAAAAGTAAAAAAGTAAAAAAAAAAATCAGGTTAGGTTTATATAAAATATATACGGTACATATGCATATACGCACACACACGCGTAAGCTGATTTTTTTTTCTCTATATATATTTTATGGGGATAACAGAACTCAAAATATCTAAAAATGAACTTTGAAAACTATTCATATATTTATTTATTTTTTTAACTGTTTTAGGTGACTTAACTCTGCTCCAGTTCTGGCACTCCGCTGCCATCCCTGGTGATGTTTTCTGGCAGCAGAGGTGATGTTACACCTATAGGATACGTGACCACTGCAGTCAATCATTCAGCTCACCGGTTCCTGCCATCTACATCAACATCCCCACACTGAAGCCAGTGAGCAGGGTCAGGTGGGCATATGTGCTGTAGTAGTGACCACTAGCGGACCCACAGAAAAGTGCCAATGTGGAAGAACAATATATGGACCGTTTGCAGCTAAATAGCTCATCATCCAATAGCTCATCATAATTTACAATTCCTCCTACTTTGGATGTATAAATGGATCCCCTTAGTATGGCTCAACACCACCTATCCTGTATTAAATGTAATCATGACTAGAGAAGGTTTTACCGGCCTGAATCCAGTGGGAATACCAGTAGTCCATGGCCACTGGACAAAGCCCTATCAAACTGCTCCTGCCTGCCAAAATCTCCAGGATATCTACCGATTTGTGGGTTTGGGGTGTATCCCACCTCAAAGATGACACTTGATGGGCCAACTAATCAAAATACATGGCTGTAGGACCAGGGTCCTGCAAATCTATTTGATCATCTCTGATCAAGAACTAGAAACGGTTGCGGAGCACTGTTCTACATAGTAATTATTAGGGATGATAGAATACTTCGATTATCCGGCTTCGCAAATATTTTCCGAATAGCTCGTCGCTATTCGACTATTTGCGAATATTCGATGCACAATGTAAGTCTATGGGAAACCTGAATAACAACTATTCGGGCTTCCCATAGACTTACATTGCGCATTGAATAGTCTAATAGCGGCGAGGTATTGGGAAATTATTTGTGAAGTCAGATAATCGAAGTACTCGATCATCCCTAGTAATTATCCTAATAGTTTCTCTAACATATGTTCTCATATAAAAATTCGGAGTAAAAAAGTTGAAATGGCAAAACAACTATACATTTAACCACAACTCTGTTATGTCCATTGTATACATGCCCGATGTCCACCAGGTAATTTTCCACAAAAGAAAACCCATCTAAATAAGAGCACCAACATCTAAATCATTAATTCAGAAATCTGTACATACCCTGCTTAGACCCATGTGATAACTGCTCTTTTCTAGATCCAGGGATTCTAGAAGTTCTTCTACAGCCTGCCGGAAACAAGAAAAAGAAAATGTGACTTTATAGAAAACATTCATAAAAGAAACAAGCAAGGCATTTATGCAGTTAATGAAATCACTGTACAGATCATTTACATTATCAATTAAGTAGTGCATTTTTCTAAGCCGTCAAGTCCACGGTTTATATTTACTTTGGCGCTATACAGGTTCTAGAAAAGTATCATGGTCTGATCATTTATCCTGTTTAAGAGACAAAAAACGTGATTTATACTAAATTAAGCGTGCAGATTACAAATATGAACTCTGAATTTGTTTGAGGGTACGTGCCCACTATTAGGGTTATGGGGGATCCAGATGCAGCATGTTTCCACTGCGTTATCTTGCGCAGGAGACTTGAGTCTCCGTGGGAGAAATTTACATGCTGTCGATAGAAAACCTGCACCGCAGGTCCATTTATTCAGCGTTACAAAAAAGCACAGTGGGCAGGAGATTTCTATAAATTCCATCCACTGTATTTGTATTGTACTAGGTAGCATTTGGGTTTGGAGCGCAGCCCAGAGCAATACACTCAAAGCACTACAAATGATGATCATGGGCATGGCCCTTACATGTCTAGATTTTAATTTATAGATGCCAAAGCCTATTCAATTATATTAATTCATTATATATTGGAAATAGCTGTATGCGTTCAGACAGGTCTATTGGCGGATGTCAGCAGTAAGGGGTACTTTGCACACTGCGACATCGCTAGCCGATGATAGCGATGCCGAGCGCGATAGTACCCGCCCCCGTCGCACATGCGATATCTTGTGATAGCTGCCATAGCAAACATTATCGCTACAGCAGCTTCACACGCACTTACCTGCCCTGCGACGTCGCTCTGGCCGGAGACCCGCCTCCTTCCTAAGGGGGCGGGTCGTGCCGTGTCACACGGCAGGCGGCCAAAAGAAGCGGAGGGGCGGAGATGAGCGGGACGTAAACATCCCGCCCACCTCTTTCCTTCCACATTGGCGGTGGAGGCAGGTAAGGAGATGTTCCTCGCTCCTGCGGCTTCACACACAGCGATGTGTGCTGCCGCAGGAACGAGGAACAACATCGTATCTCCTATTGGTGCGACATTATGGAAATGTCCGACGCTACACAGATCACCGATTTACGACGCTTTTGTGATCGTTTATCGGCGCATCTAGGCATTACACGTTGCGACGTCATTATCGGCGCCAGATGTGCGTCACTTTCGATTTGACCCCGACGATATCGCAGTAGGGATGTCGCAACGTGCAAAGTACCCCTAAGTATATAATACAAGCTGGACAGAATTTGATTAAGTGATCTGTTATAGTGCTATCAGTTCTGCAGTTCAAGATGGATAGACACATGTGTTAATCTGGACAATTTCTGCTACATATGTGGCAAACACACCATTTAAGATCAGTGCAAGAATCTGACAAAGTGAGTGGGTATTGCATACAAGTATTACTTTGGCTGTCAAGCCGGAGATCAAGGGCAAAGCTGGGAAGTTCACATTTGTTGCACTGTGTGTTACGCTGGCATAACGCAGTGGTTGAATGGTGAAAGGAATGGCTTTTCCATTGCCGGTGGTGTGGTGTGAGCAAAATAATCACCAGACTCATTTTTGCATGACTAAAATCGGCAGATATTTAAAGAAAAACAAGTCACCAACTGTGCATCCTGATTGTGAGTCTTTTCTTAAACCAGTACTACATGATGTAGAAAATGCAGTGCTTGCCCCTTCCCACAGCAGGAACGGAAATTTAAATGGATGGTTCCTATCCTGATGAAGATGTTGATTGTAGTGATTTATTTCATGATCCAAAACAACCGGAGGGTCAGCCGCCCTCGCTCAGCCAATCATCAACACACCACAACACACTATGCAATGGAAAGCGATGTCTGATGGCGTTAGATGGTACACATGTTCTCGATGAATGGAGGCATTCATAGACTAGCAAAACGAGTTTGAAAGCTGCCTTGTTGCAGAATGGTATCGAAAAACCATCTTTTCCATTGGCTCTTGTGGTTGTAATGGAAGACACCATGCTTCCATCAAGTTACTTTTGAAAATAATCAAATAATAAGAACAGAAATGGAAAATCTGTGCTGACCCGACAGTGGTAGCACTGCTGTTTGGCCTACAATTAAGGTACACGAAGCCAGTGTGTTTCTTATGCCTATAGAACAGTCATCACTAAATGAGACCATGGCCTCGCAGAGTAGAGCACACCGTTGGTCAGTACAATTACAATACAAATCACTGGTCAATCGGCCTCAAGTTTATCTTCCACCACTTCACATTAAACTTAGTTTAAAAAAAAAAAAAAAAGTTGTAGTTGCAATTGATCGTGATGAAAATAGTTTCTAGTATTTGAAAAAGTTTAGCACACTGACAACGGAGACTAAAATAAAAAGGCAGGAACTTTTATTGGCTGCAAAAATCAACAAACTAATGCATGATGACACATTCGAAACAAAACTCCAACCCTCTGGAACTTGTAGCTTGTGGTGCATTTGTTCTAGTAACAGAACTTCCTTGGGAACAGACGAAATGGAAAGTAAGCTTAACTAATAGACAACATGCTTCAAGCATACAAACAGCTTGGCTGCCGAATGTCATTGAAGATGCCTTTCTTACTTTCCCATATTGAATTTTTCCACCTAATTTGGGACTCGTAGGTGACAAACATGGAGAGAGGAACCATAAAGATATTTCTACAATGGAGAATAGCCATCAAGGCCGCTGGAATCCCAAAATGTTGGGAGGCTACAGCTGGTTTTTGCAAGGGAAAATATGACCTCTCAAGTGCAAAAATAGATGACTGAAGCACTTAACGGTAAAGGCCCCGTTACACGCAACGACATTCATAACGATATGTCGTCGGGCTCATGGAATTCGTGACGCACATCCGGCGTAGTTAGCGACGTCGTTGCGCGTGACACCTCCGAGTGACCGCTGACGATCTGAAATGCTCAACAAATCGTTGATTGTTGACACGTCGTTCATTTTCAAAATATCGTTGCTCATTTGGTACGCAGGTTGTTCGTCATTCTTGAGGCAGCACACATCGCTACGTGTGACACCCCGGGAACGACGAACAACAGCGTACCTGTGTCCTCTGGCAACGAGGTGGGAGTGACGTTCATGCAGCTGCTCTCCACCCCTCCGCTTCTATTGGTGGCCCGCTGTGTGACGCCGCTGTGACACCGAACAAACCGCCCCCTTAAAAAAGGGTTTGTTCGGCGGCCACAGCGACGTCGTTAGGAAGGTAAGTTGGCGGTAAGTGGTGAGATTTTTTGAAATTTTGTTATTCTATTACATTTTCATATACGGTTTACCATGACAATTCTGTCTTCGGATTTGTAACACTCACACTCTATTTAGTATATGATGTGGTTTTTGCTCAGTATCAGATTATTATTTTTTGTTTGTTTTGCTGCGTAGTAAATCAATAAATATTAGCTTGACAGAAAAAAAAGCCACTCCTTTGGCCTCCGTTGTTTCAATTGAGACTTATGGATACATAAGTGACTCAAACAAAACATTTTGGAATCCTAATAAGGGTGTGGATCAATTTCGAAATCTATCAATAAAAACTAGACTTCACAACGGCAAATTAATGGTAAACGTTACTGGTGGGTGTAATAGAAGATAATTGGTGACCATGTATCTCACGGTGGTCGACAAAACACAAATCCATGCCGATCAGTCTCTTGGAAATCCAAGTTAGAGGCCTTGTACAAGCTGTAACTTTTACGGTAAAGGATGGTGCAACATTATGAATCCAGCCTATCCTGTAAAGTATTGTTCAGTACCTGTAGTAATGCCAGATAAGACAAAAGGCCCATAACACTTCAGCCATTTCTCAGCAGAATACAATACTTAGCTCTTTAACACTTCTTGTCAAGACTTACATTGCCTGTTACCCACTGATTTATAATACTCATTAACACCTTTACTTCTAGCAGAACACGCTGCACATAAATATTAATACATCCTCATACAGCTGCGATTCTATGCACGGTGCGGTGTGCGCCACAACTAGGGAAACTCATAATTACTTATCTTTGAAGGCTGCTAAGCTAACATTGTGGACAATGCAATAGACAGCCAGGACCAGGTCATGCCTACTATAATATAACTTCCACTTATAGTGGCGGATTGCTTTAATTCATTTGTACCAAATCTTTGTTACAGTCATATGGGTAAAGAAAAATAGATCTGCATTATATGTAAATGTATACAGTCAGACTCACCGTGGCCCACCGGGGAGCAGGTGAATCCCCCGGTGGGCCCCCTACATCAGCAGTGTTTGACTCAGCACACAAGACAACATGTACAGACAAGGGAAGCTTCTCATTAATCAGCTTATTAAATGGAAGCATAGGTAAATTTGTGAACCAGGGTCAAGTAATATGGTATATTGCATATTCTGGTAATAATTTAAGTAGTGGACAGCCTTTTTAAGCAAATGTACATGAATTAAAGCATAGTCCCACATCAAAAAAACATGACAATAAACACAGGATTTGTCATACAAAGTAGAGGTCTCCCACTCATTACTGGGGACACACACACACACACACATCTCCATTTTTCTATTTTATACTGTATACTGGTTGAGTCACTACTATTTATGGAATTATCTTTACTTACCCCCACTAGAGATTTTGAAAAATTTAAAAGGGTTGTCCACTACTAAAACGTTCATGGACTATCCCTAGGATAGGTCATCATTGCCTGATCGGCCGGGGTCTAACACCAGGCACCCCCTTCAACCATCTACTCTCTGCCCCGGTGGCAGCAGCAGGTAGCCAGAAATACTGGAGCTGCGCCGTCTTCTGATAACCGCTGCGGCCGGGTACTGCACATCTACCTCCCATTCAAATCAACAGGAGGCGGAGGTGCTGTACACCTGGTGTGGCTGCTATCAGAATACGGAGCAGCTCTGGAACTGAGCATCTGCCTGCTACCGCTAGCTGCACAAAGATCAGCTGGTCAGCGGCGGTGTGGGGTGTTGGACCATAGCAGATCAAGCATTGATGATCTAACCTAAGCAATTACCATAAAACCCTATCTAAAACTTAACATTTAATCTTAATTTATTTCTAAAAGGTATATTACCCCAATTGTGTGAATAAAGTGATTTTGTGCACAGAAGAGAGAGGGAAAATAAATCCCTACAATGTCCACTCCCTCCTGTGCTCTACCTAGCCGTGGAGGTTGGCACCCTAAAGATACGTAGTGGCGCCCCCACTCCTCGACGACTGTCCCTGCTATGACCCTATGAGCCCCTAGCCAAAAGATAAAGTGCAGTGCATATATAATAAATATATATATATATATATTAGTGCAGTGCAAAACCATAAAGTGATACTGTGCCAAAATGGAGCTCACAATCAACCTCAAAAGATAAGAGGCCGCAATCCTTTCTCAATGAGAATCTCAATTATAGCAGGGACATAGAACTTAGCTTATGCTGCCTCAACGCGTTTCCCCATTTCATGGTTCATCAGGAGGCCGATATCCATCTGTTGTGGTACGATAAACCTGTGGCAGTCAGTATGCTGCCAGATCCCTTAGCATCATGTGAATCTGGCAGCATACTGAGCAGTTCTGGGTGTATATTGCTAATCCCTGCCTAAGGGTACCTTCTCACTTAGCGATGCAGCAGCGATCCGACCAGCGATCTGACCTGGTCAGGATCGCTGCTGCATCGTTACATGGTCGCTGGTGAGCTGTCAAACAGGCAGATCTCACCAGCGACCAGTGAACAGCCCCCAGCCAGCAGCGACGTGCAAGCGACGCTGCGCTTGCACGGAGCCGCCGTCTGGAAGCTGCGGAGACTGGTAACTAAGGTAAACATCGGGTATGGTTACCCGATGTTTACATTAGTTACCAGCGCACACCGCTTAGCTGTGTGTGCAGGGAGCAGGGAGCCGCGCACACTGAGCGCTGGCTCCTTGCTCTCCTAGCTGCTGTACACATCGGGTTAATTAACCCGATGTGTAATGCAGCTACATGTGCAGAGAGCAAGGAGCCGCGCACACTGCTTAGCGCTGGCTCCTTGCTCTCCTAGCTGCTGTACACATCGGGTTAATTAACCCGATGTGTACAGCAGCTACATGTGCAGAGAGCCGGAGCCGGCAGCACAGGCAGCGTGAGAGCTGCGGAGGCTGGTAACTAAGGTAAATATCGGGTAACCACCTTGGTTACCCGATGTTTATCTTGGTTACAAGCTTACCTCAGCTGTCAGACGCCGGCTCCTGCTCCCTGCTCGCTTCATTTGTCGCTCTCTCGCTGTCACACACAGCGATCTGTGTGTCACAGCGGGAGAGCGCCTTTGAAGAAAACGAACCAGGGCTGTGTGTAACGAGCAGCGATCTCGCAGCAGGGGCCAGATCGCTGCTCAGTGTCACACACAGCGAGATCGCTAATGAGGTCACTGCTGCGTCACAAAAAGCGTGACTCAGCAGCGATCTCGGCAGCGAGCTCGCTGTGTGTGAAGCACCCCTAACCGTCCCTGTATCTAGTAGCCTAGATAAAGAGATCTTTAGAAAAAGTATTTCTAAAGATTCTTTATGATATGCTAATGAGGCCAGGGACTATTCGCAAGGGAGATACTTCCCTTGGCTAGTTGGCCCCCTTAGCATGTAAGCAGACCCGTGTGAGTGTGCTAACATGCTAGTGATGCGCAGTGTCAGAGGCATGGTCGATCTCACCGCTCTCTGCTGACACCACGCCCGACGCTGGATTTCTGCTCAGTGCGCATGATCAGAAGTCCCAGACTTCCAGTCATGTGTACTATGAAGCCAGGTGTAAGGCTATGTGTCCACGGTAGAATGTACCTGCGGATTTTTCTGCATGAAAATCCGCGACTTTCGCGGCAAATCTGCACCTTATTTTGCCGCGGATTTACCGCGAAATTGCCGCAGATTTTGATGCGGATTTTTTTTTTTCCCCCATTCTATACCCAAAATCCGCACCAAAATCCGCAACAATAATTGACATGCTGCAGATTTTTCCGGATCAAAATCCGCGGCAAATCCGCCGCGGAAAAATCCGCAGCATGGACACAGCATTTCCAAAATGCCATTGAAATGGCTTGGAAGTGCCACTGCTGCAGATTTTCGGAAAATCCGCGGTAAATCCGCGGCAAAATCCGCAGCGTGGACACATAGCCTTAGAGTACCAGCTTCAAACTGGTGTAGTGCGCATGACCTAAAGTCCTGGGATGTTCTGAAATTAATATTAAAAAAATAATAATTAAGAATGAAAATGCTTCTTTTTTTTACTGCCCAATTTAGCAGGATGGCATGGGAACCACGCAAATAAACTACTACTTTACATAAAGGATGCGCTTCGCATCCACTAGACCAGGGATATGAAACCTACGGCCTGTGAGACGCAAATGTCCTTTTCTGCAGCCGCCAGGATTTTACATCAACATGTACAAGAATTATTAGGGTACAAATCAGGACATCAAGGTATAAAACTGGAAATGTAAGTAGCTTCAGTAAGTCACCAAAGCATTGCGAGACACTAGTCTGCAAGAGCTCAAATGTCTAGATCATATACCAGTGTTAGCCAATACACACCAAATTGGCCACTTTATCTGATGCCTGTTTTATTACCTTACATAGTTTCATAGCATTTAATGTTGACAGCAGACTTAAGTCCATCGAGTTCAACCCATGACCTAACCTAACATGTTGATCCAGAGGAAGGCAAAAAAATCCATGGGGCAGGTAGTAAGTGCCACATTAGGGGAAAAAAATCCTTCCCGACTCCACATACGGCAATCAGACTAGTTCCCTGGATCAACACCCCATGGCAGAATCTAGTGCACATAACCAGTATTATATTTTTCAAGAAAAGCATCCAGGCCTCTCATAAATTTTAGTAGTGTATCAACCATTACATCATCATCATGTGGCAGAGAGTTCCATAGTTTCACTGCTCTTACAGTAAAGAATCTGCATCTGTGATTATGCTTAAACCATCTTTCCTCTAACCGTAGCGGATGCTCCCTTATCCCTGTTACAGGCCTAGGTGTGAAAAGATCATTAGAGAGATCTCTTCACTGGCCCCTCATATATTTGTACATTGTAATAAGATTGCCACTAAGCCTTCGTTTTTCCAGACTGAATAACCCCAAGTTTAATACCCTGTCTTGGTATTGCAGTCCACCCATTTCTTTAATAACCTTAATTCATCATCTCTGCACCCTCTCTAATTCAGCTATGTCCTTTTTCTATACCAGAGACCAAAATTGTACACAGTATTCTAAGTGTGGCTGCACTAGTGACTTGTATAGGGGTAAAACTATGTTCTTCTTATGCATATCTATGCCTCTTTTAATGCATCCCATTATTTTATTAGCCTTGGCAGCAGTTGACCGATACTGGTCAGTAAAGTTGAGTTTGTGCACACACACACACACACACACACACACACACACACACACACACACACACACACACACACGTCCTTTTCAGTGACAGTTTTACCTAGTGTTTATAACTGAGCACATAGTTATACAATTTATTTCCTCTGCCCAAGTGCATGACCTTACATTTTTTCACACTAAACTTCAATTGCCATTTCTCAGCCCAAGCCTCCAGCCTACACAAATTCCTATGCAATATTAAATTATTCTCCTCTGTATTAATTACCTTTCATAGTTTAGTATCATCTGCAAATATTGAAATTGTACTCTCAATGCCTTCTACAAGGTCATTAATAAATGTTAAAAAGAAAAGGGCCCAATACTGATCCTTGTTGTACCCACTGTTAACTGTGACCTAGTCAGAGTGTGTTCCATTAATAACAACCCTTTGTTTCCTATCACTGAGCCAATCGTTAATCCAGTTACACATTTTCTGCTATACCCATTAATCTCATTTTGTCAACCTTTTGTGTGGCACTGTATTAAACTGTATCACTATTTGTTAAGTTTCAAAGACATATTAAATCTCCATCAGTTTCTAAAAAGTTGTTTATGCCACCTTCTGTAATCATTTCCCCAACAGGAAGAAATAAACACATTTTCATGCTAGCATATAAAATATATAAAACAGAACCTGACACTAAATGAGAACAAGTCTCTAACTTTTTCGGCTCCATAATGCAAAGTTTATTGGGTCTTCACATCAGATGGAACGAGTCTGTGGGTTTTTTTGTTCCTTACTTTTATTTCTTACGATATGTATTAAAAGTTAAAATTATGGTGGCACACATTAAAGAAGTTTGTTTATGAAAAAAAGGATTATACGGCAAGTTTTTACTAACTTTTTTGTTTTCCTCAAGCATTTTAGCATTTTTATCTCCAGCTGCCAGCGCACAAATTATGTACAGAGCGACAGAAGATAAAGTTAAGTGTGATGGTCCTTTGGGGAGAGACGAGGAATAAACTTAGATCAGCGCTTATAGCTGTTAACCCTCTAAAAATACTAGTAACAAAAATGTATTTTCCATTACTGCTTAATCTTTAAGCAGCTTATGTTGTAGCGTGGTCTTCTTAATAAAAATTAAGAAAAGCATATAAAAACATAAAAATGAAAACTAGTAACATTAAAAGTAACTGAATTCTGATATATTCCATCTACTTGAACTAAAAATAAAAAAAAAATCCTTTTGTGTCTCTGAAGCTTTAGATTAAGTAAGGAACCGTGCTACTTATGTAAAAAAAAAAAAAACTCCGTACGGAGAGGAAAAAAAAAAAAAGGAGTAAAATGGCAACTGAAGTAATATTTAGGCAAACGTTTGTGATTTGAATTCTCTTTTCGATGCCATTTTTATGTGCTAACCTTTCTGCGATGCGATTTCTTGAAAACACCAAATAAATAAGAATAATATAATATTCTTGAAATCGTAGTTTGATGTTAATATATGTAATGCACATTGTGAGCAGCGAGGTGTGAGTTTCCCAATTCTGAGAATACTAGGAACGGTGAGTAAGCGCTCATTCACATGTCTTTTTGTGCAAAAACGGAAACATTTTGGCCATTTTAATCTAAGAAAAACAAAAAAAGAAAACAAAAACAACTATAGTTTCCAAGCTTCTCCTACACATTAGCTAGTAAGCACTAAGATGATTTGTGATCCGCCGGCGGTTCCAGTGTTTCATGGAGTGTACCGAAGATCACGACTAAATAAAAGTCTATGAGAGCCTCATTCTGGCTCTCATAGATTTGCATTGGGGGCTTGTGACGTATTTTCTGACTTACAGCCATTCAGAAGTCACAAGATGGCACCACGGAACTGGAGCAGCATTGGTAAGAGGTGAAACTGCTGGAAGGTGAATATATGATAGGGGGCTTAGATTTAAAGTGCCACTCCAGAGCTGGAAAAAATAATGCAGGAGTGGTGCTTTAAAGAATAAGTTTTGAGAACAGCTTCGTTTGCTGTTGACAAATTTATATTTTGGATATAAACTTGAGGGTGATCCAGTTTGGGACCCATATTAAAATTATTATTTATTATTATAGCGCCATTTATTCCATGGCGCTTTACAAGTGAAAGAGGGTATACGTACAACAATCATTAACAGTACAAAACAGACTGGTATAGGAGGAGAGGAAACCCTGCCCGCGAGGGCTCACAGTCTACAGGGAATGGGTGATGGTACAATAGGTGAAAATCCCATGTTAGACAATTCTGAGCTACTAAAGGGAGGCCCCCTGCTAAGGAACCTCATACATTAACCTAAGCAAAGAGCCTCTCGTTCTCAAAGACCTAGCACATTCTTACATGGACTTCTAAGACAGCTCAATGGTTAAAACGGGCACAGTAATGTGCTTATATCCCTCGTGGTGGTGCTTTAGAAGAACCCAACACTTGTAGTAATGTGTCCCTCACAATAATGCCGTTTACTGGAGATCCTACCACAAGGGCAAGCCATCATTTGCATGGTCACGAGAACTTTGTACCATTTTTCCCAAATCTTACAACCCTCTTCTTGGTACACCTTTAGATCAGTAGTGCTAGGCTCACCTCATTTGATTTGTCCAGCAGTTAAGAATGATGAAGAAATTAGAGGGCAAGGGAAAAGTTAAAGCAGGGGAGGATCTTGGTTGGAGGACTTCAGACCAGGCATGTATCCTGAGCACTAATTGCCAGGAGCCAATAAATCCATCCATATTTATCACCTATTAACAAGATGCTTCTCCTGAGAAGGCAGGCACTGACCATTGCATTTCTGGGCATTGCTTGAGTGTCAAAAATAAAATAAAGAAGCACAGAAACCAGGAGTAGAGATGAGTGAACCAGAGGTTCGGTGTTCGTACCAAATACAGACTTTAACAAAAAAAAAAAAAAAGTTCACATTCGGAGTTCGTGTACTTTAGGTATGCAAACCACTCATGCGAGCATCACTGTGCTCGGGTACGCTCGGTGCTCAGCCCAGTGTGAGCCGCTTGCGGTGTCTGCGCATCTCACACTGGAGGTGACAACAGTGTGATTGGGTGTATGTACAAAAAAACACCTACCCTCCCCTGGAAGTGATCCAGTTATGGCTGGCTGCATGAGGGCAGAGACCCACCGTGCCCAATTAGTGGCTTCCATTGGGGTTAAAGTTAAGTCCGGATCCCAAACCGAACTTTATCTAAAGTCCAGCTGCGCCGGCTGAACCGAACTCCCACGGGTCCGCTCATTTCTAAAACGGAGCTGCTGAGGAGGGATACCATCCCTTTCCTTCCATTTTTAAGTAGCCTGAAGCATTTATAAAAATTAAGATACTCTGGAAAATCCCTTTAGGCCCTGTGCGCACTTGCCGGTTTTTGGTCGCGGATTTCCTGCGGATTTGCTGCATGTTTCGCTGCAGAAAATGTTCATAAGATCTCTGCAGTGAATCACCAGCAAAACCTATGGAATAAAAAAAATCATGTGCGTACTAGGCGGATTTTGACAGCTGCATGTTTTGCTGCGGGATTCCCGCAGCAAAAACAATTGCATGTCACTTCTTTTCCGCACGTCGCTGCGGGATTTCACTCCATTGACTGCAATGTAATCGTGAAATCCCGCAGGGAATAACGCAGGCAGCAAATTCTGTGCGGTTCATTGCGTTTTCCTGCGTTATTCCCTCCGGTATTTCGCGGTTTACCTGCGGTAATGTACATCGCTGCCTGCGGTTTGCAGGGAAGTGATGTCATTATGGCAGGAAGAGGAAGCGGAGCAGAGTAAACACACACACATCACAGACACAGACAGATCACACTCACACAGAGACATAGCACACACACATCGCACTCACACACAGACACATAGAATACACATAGAAAGCAAACGGACATATAGAAAAAAAACCACGTGGCTACCTCGTCTGGTATTTTTAGCGTCCAGACGAGGTAAGCACACAGCGGCGGCCCGGTATTCTCAGGCTGGGGAGGGCGAGGGGCAGGGTTAATGTCCCCCACCTCCCTCCTCCCTCCCGCAGCTGAGAATATCAGCCGCAGCTGCCCCGGAACTGTCGCATCCATTATGCGACAGTACCGGAGTGTCCCCGGCTCTTCCTGCTGCCGTGATGCGGTGGCAGTCAGGGTAATATAAGGAGTTAATGGCGGCGCATCGCCGCCACTAAGTCCAGGCTTGATCATGGCAGCGTCTATGTGACAGCTGACATGATCAACCCGTAAGTAAAGTGAAAAAAGACACACACCGAAAAATCCATTATTTTAAATAAAACACAAAAAAGCTCCTGGTTCACCTGTTTATTAACCCCCCGAAACACACAGCTCCGGCGTAATCCACGTCATGCGATGCTTGCATCCAGCCACAACTGACACACTGTTGAATGCAGCCTCGCAGAGAGGTAATTACCGGTCATTTCCCACGGCCGGTAATGTGAACACACTACCGACTGTGAGATCTAACTATCTAGCTCTCTCTCCATCTATTCTTCTATCTTTTTATCTGCTATCTAGGAAAAAGCTTTTTTTTTTTTTTTTCAATGTGCTTTATTGCATTGAATGCATTAAAGCACATGTACCAACCCGCACGCGGCAATACCGCGAACAATACCGCGGTAAAACCGCATGCGGTTTGCCGCTTTTTTTACCGCGGATGCGGTAATCTTTCAATGCCTGCGGAATTTTCTTGAGAAAATTCCATTTTCCAGTGCGCACAGGGCCTTAAAAACAAACACATTCTTTGCCCTTTATTTCTAAACAGGACCAAGTTCAATGAGTTAATTAAAGAAAGAAAAACATCAATTACACAAGCAAATAAAATAAAAATACTTTGGTGAACTGGCACACTGAAATTACTTTGTAAATTAATGATGACTCATGCAAATAAGCTGTTTAGCATTTCTAATCTCTTGCCAGTAGGGACCATGATTTTATTAAGAGCAAAAGAATTGTTCTCTCCGGGCCTGCAGAAAATGAATTGTAATGCGCTGGTCTCCTGAGTATTAAGAGATCAGCTGTGTTTAGAATACCGCCATACAGACTTCTAGTAACTCCGTGTTTACGACTTCTGCACTTGTACAGGGCGACCCGCTGAGGGCTAAAAGCTTAATGAGCAGCATCTTGACCTCGGCACATAAAACTTTATATAGCAGAACTAGTACCCTCTGTGGTTTTATACTGATGGTGCAGAGCAGAGAAAAACAAAGAGCCAATCAACAGCACTCAGAAGGTCACCAAAATTTACAGAATATTTAAAGGGTTTCAAACCCATCCATGGGATCAGGGATAACTTCTCAATTGCAGAGGGTCCACCTGCTGGGAAAACCAATCATTACAAGAACAGAGATCTGAAGAGTCCTATCTGAATGGAGAAGAGGTCAAGAATGTGCATTTATCCTGCATTTATTCCCCATGGGACTACCAAAAAAAAAAAAAAAGTATACGACATATGCCTTGACGTGGCTACTGGGCAGATATACTAATGGCCACTTTGTATGTTAAATATCTCAATTTTTCCTAGATTTCCTTAAGCACTAATGCAGGTCTATATTCTTGCATTCATTGCCTGCATGCTTTATCATTTCAGAGTGCAAACTGTCTTTTTTGTTACCAAAAGGGCGCTTTTCCACTTGCGTACCGCTTCCGATGCAGGCGCAGCGAAAGCAATATGCTAATGACCCTCTGCTGCGGTCTCCGCTGAGGGTCATCCGACTGTGATCTGATCTTGTGATCGCATCACAGGCTCGGAGAAGAAGGAGGGAGCACTTTCTCCCCATCTCCTCCGCTGTCTGTCTCTGCATGCACTGCAGTCGCATAACATGCGAGTGCAGTGCAATTTTACACACACGTGAGCCGAGACTCTGTGCAAATCACAACATGCTGCAATTGCACAAAGAGCCCGATTTGTGTGGAGAAAAAAACGGGACAGAGGAAACTGTCTCATTTTTTAACACTGGTGCGAGTGCAATCCGATTTTTTTATCGGATCGCACTCGCACCAGGAAAACGCAGATGGAAAAGCGCCCAAACAGTGAGTACAGCAACTCTGTTATCGCTAGCAATCCTATAGAGAATGAATAGAGTGGAGGCTCAATCCTGACTATTCTTTCTTCAGAGCCCTGGTTTTGGTGTGGTTCTTGGCGGTCGGAGCCCCAACAGTAGGCAAACCCTACATATTAGACCAAATGGGGTCAACAATCTAAGATGTAAGGTGTCTCCCACCTTTTCTCCAAGAGATGATATTGGGGGATATGAAGGTCGGGCAATTTCAGTATAAAGGGACAATTATTTTGTTCCATCGGAGTTGAGATGCTGTTAGCTCTGCCTAGTGCTCTCCCCATGGAAAGCTTTTATACAAATCCATTAAATGTTCAATCGCAGCTATCACATGTGTACAGCCAGATTCAAACACTGATTATGCAAGCAGATAATCATATGCTAAGACACTATGCTACTCATTAAAGGGAAATGCACCCCAAACAATGTAAAATCCCTAAATATTTCTGTGGATTGAGTAGATCTGACATTGATCCTTGGATACTTGAATATATTTACTTAAATGTATATTGTATAGTGGTGCGCCTCCTTGTACCTAATAGTAATGGAGGGATTGTGGACAAGGATAATCAGGTGTACATGATTATTGATATTGAACTATGATTTTCCCCCATTAAAAGGTATTTTTTCCCTCAAAAGTATCCCTTTCTGTGATGAGGTAGATGGATGAGCTGCTGAGCTCAGTGATTACCTACATCGGTGATGCACGCTGTTTGCTTGACGTTACGGCCAAAACTCCAAGACCAGAGCAGCGGCTGGCAGCAGTCACTGCACCCAGGGAAGGCAAGCACCTGCTATGTTTGTTGGTTTAGGCCGAAGTCAGCAAGTAAAGGAAAGGAACCAGCTTCCGGGAAAATTTCAATAAAATCGACTTCTTTATTGGATTCTTTAAAATAGTACAAAATAGTGGATATCACATAAAAAAAAGACAGGAGTCACAACCATCACTGGACACCAGACACGTTTCGATCAAGAACTGATCTTAGACCTGGTGACTCACCAAGTCTAAGATCAGTTCTTGATCGAAACGTGTCTGGTGTCCAGTGATGGTTGTGACTCCTGTCTTTTTTTTATGTGATATCCACTATTTTGTACTATTTTAAAGAATCCAATAAAGAAGTTGATTTTATTGAAATTTTCCCGGAAGCTGGTTCTTTTTCTCACTTGCTGATATACACGCTGATAACAGCAGCGGGATCTCGCGCTTCCATGGCATTAGAGGATTAAGCGCCAAAGCATGTGGTGAGCTGGACTATCTATTTCATTTAGGCCGGAGTCACACTTGCGGATAACTCTCGAATCTCGCATCACATCACCCAACACGGCCTGCCGCTCTCCAGACAGGAGTGTCTCAGCTTTACCAAAATACATGCAGCTGACCGGCTCCTGTCCGGAGAGCGGCAGGCCGTGTTGGGTGATACGATGTGAGTCACTTGCAAGTGTGAAGTGGACACCCCCTTGAAAACTTCCATAAGGCATGACAAGCCATCAGACCCTTGTACACTGTATGAGACATTCTACATACGACACGTGGGTAGAAGATTCATAACTGGAAGGGAGATGCACAGGTCAGCAAACTCTTCTAAGGAGCGTTGTCATAGCCAATGAATTCCAAGCCTTCGGCTGGTTCTCTTATCAATAATTGAATTAGTAAAAGCACGTTTCTAGAATGGGGAAATCAGATAATTCGCTAGAACGCCATTAGCAACCAAAATGTGCAACACCCGTTAGATGGCCACTGAGTTGTCAGGCTGCTAAAATAAGCACCTGAAATTCTCTTCTTGGTAATACATGGCCCCTATAAAATGGCACGCACATTATACTAACATCAGTTTATGTTTTGATAAAAATGGAAAACATTTTTTTTATAACAAATGCCAGAATGCTAAAAGCTTTATTATCACATTTAGATCTACAGAACAATTTATAAGGAAAACAAATTAATTTAACCACATTATCTGTAAACCAAACAATCTGGACATGAAATAGTTAAATGGAGGAAGCATCGTAAAAGTTGCTTTTATCATTTAATGGTGGGTCACTGGAGGTCCTAATAATCACAAAGATGGAGCTCAGGGGACCCAAACCTGAATATGTGCAGCTTCTATAAGGTGGCACTCTCATAAAGATGCTTTAAAAGGGGTTTCCCTCCTCGTGCCGCTACACAGGCAGAGCCGCAAAGATCAAGACCAGCCCCCAAACAGATTGGGGGCAGCGGCTGAGATCTGATAGTGGACACACTGCTCTCAAACTTTCTTGTTGGGCTGGTAAATTCTGCATTTTAGTGTCAGCATTATACAAACATGAATTTTTTAAAAATAAGTACACCTGCTCATCAGGTCTAAGATATTTTTAATGTATACAGTTTGTACTGTAAAAAAAGAAAAATGCTCACCGATCCCCTTTGAAAATATTAATGTTTCAACATCTATAGAGGGTAAACTATAAACCTAGACTGATCTATTAAATCAGAGGTGGGGAACCTCCGGCCCGTAGGATGACCTTTTATGCGGCTCCTGGGCAGATTCCCGGGGGCTGTAGTGCTGGGTCCACCGCTGAGGTCTTGTAGGCTGCTGGCCCTGTAAATTACCACATGCACCGCTGTCCAGTGTCAGCGTGCTCAGCGGTGTGTGTGTGTGCCCGCCCCTCTGCTCTCCGGAGCAGTGTGCCCGGCGCCTGCACTCCAGCACTGAGTGCCCGGGCGCTTGCCCTCTGTGCCCCGTCCAGTGCTTTGGGGCCTTCCAGTTCTGTGTACCACCCCCCCCAGAGTTGTGTGCAACACTCAAGTGCTGTGACCCCCCCACCCATGCTGTGAATCACCCCAGGTTTGTGTCCCCCCAGTGATGTCAGGGCTCTGTAAGTGCTGTGTGCACCCCACCTAATGCCGTGTGCCCTCCCAATGCTGTGTATCACCCCCAGTGTTGTGTTCCCTCAGTCATGTCTGTGCTCTGAAAGTGCTGTCCGTGCCCCCATTCCCTCCAGTGATCTCTCTGCCCCCCAGTGATGTATGTGCCCCCAGCCCCTTTTGCGTTGTGTACACCCCCCCAGCCCCTCTTGCGTTGTGTACACCCCCTCCAGCCCCTCTTGCATTGTGGATCGATCCCAGACCCTCTTGCGTTGTGTACGCCCCCCAGGCCTTCTTGCATTGTGTACGCCCCCCCCAGCTCCTCTTGCGTTGTGTACGCCCCCTCCAGCCCCTCTTGCATTGTGTACGTCCCTCTTGCATTGTGTATGCCCCCCCAGCCCCTCTTGCGTTGTGTACGCCCCTCTTGCGTTGTGTACGCCCCCTCCAGCCCCTCCTGCATTGTGTACGCTCCCCAGCCCCTCCTGCGTTGTGTACGCCCCACCAGCCCCTCTTGCGTTGTGTACGTCCCCACCAGCCCCTCTTGCATTGTGTACGTCCCCACCAGCCCCTCTTGCGTTGTGTACGTCCCCCCCCAGCCCCTCTTGCGTTGTGTTTGCCTCCAGTGTCTCCTGTGATGTGTATGCCCCAGCGTCTCCTGTGACTTATACATCCCATTGGAGATACTGGGGATATACACAACACAGGGGGGGCTGGGGGCATTTACATTACAGGGGGGGCTGGGGGCATTTACATTACAGGAGGGGCTGGGGGCATTTACATTACAGGAGGGGCTGGGGGCATTTACATTACAGGAGGGGCTGGGGGCATTTACATTACAGGAGGGGCTGGGGGCATTTACATTACAGGAGGGGCTGGGGGCATTTACATTACAGGGGACATATACATGTCCCCAACCCTTTGTGTAATGTATGTGCCCCCAGTGTCTCCTGCGATGTATATACAGCAGTCCCAGCGTCTCTTATCTGATGTGTATACGTCAGTCCCAGCATTTCCTATGTGATGTACAGTATATGCCCCCCAGCCCCTCCAGTTATGTATGTGCCTCCAGCGTCTCCTGTGATGTATATACAGCGTCTGTTATGTGATGTACAGTATATGATTTACCAATTTATTATCACAAAGAGTTGACTGCGTTCCAGACCGAGACAAACCTGGAAAAGCAGTTGTCAGAAGCAACATGATTAGTATCATCAAACATCACATCCACACCAAAGAGAAGCAGGTCCAGCCACCACAGTAGGAGTGAGTTAATTGTTTGACCACATCTAGCAGGGTTATTTACACATTGATAATTTGGTGCGGCCCCCGAAGGTTTGTAAAAATTGACAAATGGCCCCTGGCAGTAAAAAGGTTCCCCACCCCTGTATTAAATACAGTAAAAGGTTAATCCCCCATATGTATTAGACTAAGGCAGCATGTCCACTATCCGGGTTCACAGCAAAATTCTGCGTTGTACAGTACAAGCAAAGTGGATGGGATTTCTAGAAATCCCGTACCCACTGTGTGTGTAAGGGCCACTGCGTAAACTGACCTGTGGTGTGGCCTTCAGAGTCGCAGAATGTCAATTCTTTGCTGCAGTCGCAAGCATACGCTGCAGGGAAAACTGAAAGAACGCAGCGCCCCGAACCCTGATCATGGGCACGAGCAGCTGTGGTCTCCTACAGAGGAGACTCGAAGCCTGGCAGGTCAGTCCCCAGTGGGTCCTGATCGTGGGCACATACCCTTAAGTATCCAAACCTGCAGATATCAGCCAACAATCCCGTATACAGGTGCACCTCAATAAATTAGATCATCAAAAAGTTAATTTCAGTAATTCAATACAAAAAGGGAAACATATATAGTCATTATCCACAGAGGGATCTATTTCAAGTGCTTATTTCTGTTAATGTTGATGATTATGGCTTACAGCCAATGAAAACCCAAAAGTCGTTATCTCAGAAAAATAGAATAATTACCACAAAACAAATGCAAAGTATTACTAAGTGTTTAATATGGTCCCTTAGCCTGGTTCAGTAGGCTACACAATCATAGGTAATACTGCTGACTTGACAGATGTCCAGAAGGCAGTCAATGACACACTCCACAAGGAGGGTAAGCCACAAACACAAAAGGTCATTGCTAAAGAAGCTGGCTTTTCAGAGTGCTGTATCCTAGCATATTAATGGAAAGTTGAGTGAAAGGAAAAAGTGTGGTAGAAAAAGGTGCACAAGCAACCGTGATAACCACAGCCTTGATAGGATTGTTAAGAAAAGGCCATTCAAAAATTTTGGGGAGATTCACAAGGAGTGGACTGTTGCTGGAGCCACCACACACAGACATATCCAGGACATGGGCTACAAGTGTCGCATTACTTGTGTCAAGCCACTCATGACCAATAGGCAAACGCCAGAAGCGTCTTGTCCTGGGGGCCAAGGAGAAAAAGAACTGGACTGTTGCTCAGCGGTCAAGGGTGTTCATTTCAGACGAAAGTAAATTTTGCATTTCATTTGGAAGCTTTTTGGAGATGGAAATTTAATTTTCCAGCAGGACTTGGCACCTGTCCACACTGCCAAAAGTAGCAATACCTGGTGTAATAACCACAGTATCACTGTGCTTGATTGGCCAGCAAACTCGCCTGACCTAAACATCATAGAGAATCTACAGATATTGTTGAGAGGAAGATGAGAGACACCAGACCCAACAATGAAGACGAGCTGAAGGCTGCTATCAAAGCAACCTGGGCTTCCATAACACCTCAGCAGTGTCACAGGCTGATCGCCTCCATGCCACATTGATGCAGTAATTCAAGCAAAAGGAGCCCCGACCAAGTATTGAGGCATTTACTGTACAGACTTTTCAGTAGGCGCCAACATTTAGAGTTTAAAATAATTTTTTTCAGTTGGTCTTATATAATATTCTAATTTTCTGAGATAATGAATTTTGGGTTTTCATTGGCTGTAATCATAATCATCAACATTAACAGAAATAAACATTTGAGAAATAGATCCCTCTGTGTGCAATGAATATATGTTTCCAGTTTTGTATTGAATTAATGAAATAAATTAACTTTTTGATGATATTCTAATTTATTGAGATGCACCTGTATATGAGGGCCTCCTAAAGCCCTTATTAGACAGGGCAAAAATTGCGTGAAAAATCACAGTATCATCCGAAATAAAGCTATATTCGCAGTGTGTAATAGCTTCTAGCGATTGTAATATCGTTGGATTCTCACAAAACCAGATCTTTCACCTTGCTTAAAATATTATGTCTTGTCGGTATAAAATTTCACTGTGTATTAAGTCACTACCACCTCGTCATACATGCATTTATGAAAGACCAGCGACTTTCCATTGACCGCAACAGCGATCTATCAAGTGAACATTTGCTTGTGTAATAATGTGCCTGTACGCACAATAACGACGCAATAAATGTTCGCTCCTCAATCGCTAAAAACATTTTTGTATAATAGGGCTTTAGCTTTTCTCCCCACAGATAATATCGAGGATAAAAATTATCTGGCACATCAGATTTCCATTGGTCTATAGTTCTCCAGGTAGCAGCTCTCTCAGAGAATACTGATCATTCCTGGGAGTGGGCGAATTGGGGAAGATCGTGGCGTGCCAAATGATTAGATTGCTGCCACAATGTGTCATAAAGGAAGACCTTGTTAACTCACCAGACGTTTTTTTTTTTTTGTTTTTTTTTTTTTAAGGTGGTGTCACACACAGCGACATCGACATGCTAAGTCGCCATTTTCTGTGACGTAGCAACGACCTCAACAGCGACGTCGCTGTGTGTGACACATAATCAGACCCCTGCTGCGAAATCGCTGCTCGCTCCTGAATGTTCCAAATCATTTTTTGATCGCTGCTATCCCGCTGCGCCATGAAGATAAGCTCAGCATCCTTGTGTTTGACACCGCAGAAGAGACGGTCGCGACGACGCTGAAGGCAGTCTAGGGGTAAACACCACGCCTCTATCAATGTCTGAGTCGTCGCACGGCGACGCGTGTGACACCGCACAGCGACCGTCGAGGTCACTATGATCGCTGCTCCGTTGCTGCTTAAAATTACATGTTTGACAGCTAACTAGCGATCATCGATGGTCACTGTTATGTCACAGGAAATAGTGACGTAACAGCGACGTCGATGTCGTTGTGTGTGAACCCAGCTTTAGACTTCATTCACATTTGCATTTTCTCTTCTATTTAGAACTGAGGTAACAGTGATCTATCAGATCCTGACACTCTGGAAGACTTATCTGGTCTACATGAGCCAATTTGAATCCCTAATCTCCGAATAGCTCCATAGAGAAACAGCAGAGGGACCACCCATAACCAGCTCAGTATTAAAGGACATTATTGACGTGAAACAAGACCACTACAATGTATGTTATTTGGGTGGCTGGACCATGGATACTGCGTCAGCAATAATGGCAACTTTACATTAATACACAGATTTTCCAAAACAATAAATATTAGCGGGAATATGTCACCAGGTTTTTGCCACCTAATCTGAGAGCAGCATAACGTAGGGGAGGAGACCCTGATTCAAGCAATGCGTCACTTCCTAGGCTGCCTGCTGTAACTTTGATTAAATCATTGATATAATCAGCAGATTACCAGTAAAGCATTAGTAAATCTGCTGGCATGTAGTCCTTTATATTTATAAGCTCGGTAAATCCCGCCCCTCTCCTCTGATTGGCAGCTTTCTGTGTACAATGTATATGGGCAGGAAGTTGCTAATCCGTGCTAGGGGCTGGCGTTCTACAGAGTTCAGCATTAGATCTGTGGCAGATAAATCAGATACATTGCTGGAATCAGGATATCTGCCCCTATATTGTGACGGGGTAGCAAAAACCTGGTGATAGAATCCCTTTTAGTAATTGTGAAATCAAGTTAAAACCCTGTATTGTTCCCAAAAACAGGAGCAACTAAGAAATGGTTTATCACAATTTTTAAGATTTAAAATTTGACATAACATCAAAAGCAATTCCATAGTTAGTATCAATATTAAAACTATGGAAAAATCATTGAAAAATCGGATTGTAGTGGGTTCACTATATAAGTGATATTTGAGCAATACCAATACATTGAGGGACACTACGGCTGGATGAGAAGATTTATTAAAATTACCTGTGTCAATGGAGAAAGGATCCAGAAATTGTTCTAGAAAGGATCAATATGAATTGCAGATAAGGGTCCAGTAAAATGAACTAAATGATATCTTTTCTATGACCTGGTCTTAGAAAACAGAGCATGCCTGGATGCTGATGACCACCCATCGGCTTCTAGCGGCCCCCGGCAGGCATCACTGTCTCTCCTGTAGAATTAGTAGTCATGCCGGCATACGGACAGAAACACCATGGCTGCCCCCGTGCTTCACTTGTATTTTTCTATTACCGTTGGCTTTGTTAAGCAAACAAGCTAAACCCCCGGATTGAATTCCCAGCGGCGATCAGACACGCACAGGTGGTGCATATTACATGAGGAGTCGGCTCTTGCAAACACGCTGTCAGCTCGCGGAGTCTCGGGGTGACATTTAATGCTAAACAGCGAAGAATAGCTGCGGCGTCTAAACAGCACAATAAATGGCATTGAGATGTGCAGATGCTCAGGTGACTATTTCATGGGCTTTGCAATTATATAAGATGTGGAGGCCTGGTACGTTTCGGTTATTATTCTGCTGAATGCCGCCTGATACACGGGCTCAGGGCACAGCTCGTCTCATTCCCGACAGAAGAATTATCCCTGGCTCCCAGTCGAGGATGGTTAACCACAGGTTTCAGGGTGGATCCAAACCTTTTTAAATCCTTAATTTTAAAGCACTACTTGTTTCTGCAGCCTTCATGACAGTCGTCCTAGTCACAGGTCTTGGTCATTTTAAGAAGATTGAAAAAACTAGACTTCATGTCATTTCTTTCAAATCTGACAAATTAAACTTTACACTTGATTTATAAAAAAAAAATACGGTTTAAATGATGAAATTAACATTTGTGGGTTACAAAAAGACAGAATTGTGTACTTATATACGACCTCAAAGCCCCAGTGTAGCGTTTTGCTTTGTTGTCAGTGCTGGAGCGGTGCTTTAAGTTAAACCCTTTGTCCCCTGTATTATATTCATCCCCCGGCAGCTTCCTCATTTTTTGGCACCGCTCTAGTCCCACGGTGCCATCTTGTGACTAATGTTTTAGTGTCTGGAAGCCAGAAGCTACTTTACAAGCTCACTATGCAAGTCTATGAGAGCCAGAACGAGGATCTCATAGACTTGTATTGAATTGTGACCACCGGCATGCTACATAAAACACTGGAGCTGTCGGCAGATCACAAGTCACAGGAGACTGACCAATGGGGCGGTGATAGAGGGTGAAGCTGCTGGAAGGAGAGTATAAGACAGGAGGCAGGGGACTCCACTCCAGCAGTGCAATAAAATAAACGTGGAGTGGAGCTCTGAATAGAAATATCCAGAGCAATTTCAATTAATGTCCAATCCATTTTAGCTTTCCTCTAAGATCAGTATCTCATTTGTTCCATCAATTTAATTCCTTTACCTGTATGTCAAAGTCACTGAGCCTCTTTAAAGATTACCTCTACCCTTATTTAAAAAAACAAACTGATGTTTCTGTATAATTAGATGAAGCAGAGCCAGGATCTATGTGTCCACTTTTCGTGTTTTAGGCAGAGTTCCATTTTCATTTCAATGGGCACCAATGACCTTTATGTCATAAGTGGATATTTGGAAGCCTCCTGGCAATATAACAATATAACAGTAGCCCTTAGCAGTACCCACCACCACCTTGCTGGTGTCTGAGTGGAAGTGGCAGTCTGTGCCCATTTCTGATTCAACCAGAGACCCAACTATGGGGTCAAGAGTCACTCATCTCATCAGTCCATAAAACCTTAAAAAGATCTTCAGATGTTTCTTGGCCCAGTCTTGACATTTCCACTTCTGTGTCTTGTTCAGTGGTGGTCGGGTTTCGGCCTCCTTACCTTGGCCATGTCTCTGAACACCTTGTACTAGTGTCCTCCTGGGAGGTTGAAGCTCTGGAGTATGAGAGCACTGCAGGATAATGGGGTCCTGGTCGCTGCACATTTCAGTCTTCACAAATCTTTGGCAGGTAATGTTCTTTTGTTTCCCTCAACACATTACTGGAGAACCTGATAACTATTTGCAACAACTTTTGGTGTTTCTGTGATCAAGCAAGCTGCTTTCTAATTCTGCACACCTTAATAAAAGGACACTGTATCCTTAGGCTGCATCCTCCCTCATTATACATCTGAGGACTCAGGTTTATACAGTTTAGAGGTGGAAAATCTGTATAAAATGATGATTTGGGCAAAATACTCACTTGACTAATAATTCTGCACACCGTGTACTCATAAATGAATCTAATGTTACAAATAATCTCACGTAATCCCGGTTTGCTTGCTCCTATGACATGTCTATCTACAGGGGTTTAACTTGAAGCTTGTGGCCCCCAATGTAAAATTTCTAACAGGGCCCGCAGCTATTATGGGTCTTTACCAGTATTGGTTTTCTCATTAAGGCCACACCTTGTGGGCACCCTAAACTCGGCGGGTCAGGGTGGAGGGATGTGGCGCCATTTCCATACAGAGTGCAGCTATATTGCTTATTGAGAGGTAACTTATGAATTTAGTGTTCAGCGGACCCAGATCGGCAAAATCCAGATCCACACGGTTTGAGCGGTAGATCAGAGTCCGAACCGGAATTCCTGGTGCATGACTTCTCTCTCTCACGATCTCTCTCTCGTCCCGGATTCCACTCCCCATTGACATATATGGTGCCGGATTCCGGATCGGATCTGGACTTCTTTATCAACCCGCCACGGATGCGCTGGACCCGGATTATTCCCAGTCCGCTCAACTCTACTTATGATGTTATTATGGCCACTTTAATATGCATTAATTGGTACTCTATATACACTATGATCCACAGGGCTTATGTCATACCAATATGTTTGTTATTAACGTACCTTATACAAAAGGTTACTGCAATAACATGTTGAACCATTTTAAAGGGGTATTCCCATCTCCAATATCCTATCCCAATATGTAGTAGGCGTAATATTATCAAATACCTCCAATTAGAAATGTAGTATAGTTCTCCTGATATAGTCATGTCTCTTATCTCATGTGCAGGACATTGCAGTTTAGGTATCCATAGTTAGGACCAAAAGCACCTAACAAACTGTTACTATAAGAGTAGAGGTAACCATGGATACTAAAGCTGCAATGCCCTGCACATGAGGTAAGAGGCATGGCTATATCCGGAGAACTATACTACATTTCTAATTGGAGGTATTTTCTATTGTTATTATGCTTATTACATATTAAGATACAACCTTGGAGATCGGAATAACCCTTTAGGCCAGTGGTCCGCAACCTTTCTGAACTTTAGAGCAATATTCAGTTCTTAGAGAGGGTTGAGAATAACATTCAGCTCTGCTGGAGGGTTGTGAGCCACATCCAGCTCATGACCCCTCACAGTAGAGCCCCCATTAACAGTATAATGACAAGCAAAGCTTTTCCACAGTAATGACACCGAAGCAGTATACCAAAAGCCAGGTGTTCCCACAAGACCTCTATTCAGTATTCTCGCATCAAGCACTCGCACCGCACTTTTGCATCCAGCTTCAAACACCCCCTCTGACAGGTAGTATAATGCGGTGTACAGTTTACCATAATTAAATTATATCAAAACCCCCAAGGCCAGTGTATGGCCAACCAAATCTGCTCTTCTGTGCGGGGAGACTGACATAATTCACCATTGGAGAACTGCTAGACTCGGTGCTAATGTAACAAGCTGGTAGACATCCGCGAGCCACACATCATGGGCCCCGCGAGCCACACATCATGGGCCCCACGAGCCACACATCATGGGCCCCACGAGCCACACATCATGGGCCCCACGAGCCACAGGTTGGGGACCCCTTCTTTAGGCTGTTGCTACATGGCAGTTGAATAGTTGGTTATATACTATTACCTACTAAGGTTATACCTTCTATATATTAGCACTGCTTTAACATCTAACAATGGTTGTAATAGGTACTTCTAACTACATATATTATACTGGTCCTCTCTCCTCCTGTACCAGTGTGTGTTGTGTATGGTTCATGATTATTTTACTTGTTTTTATCCTATATAGCCATTTTGACTTGTAAAGTGCCATGGAACAAATGGCACAATAATAATAATATCTGCTGCTATACTATATGTTTTATATTTGAGTCATAGCACTATACTTCGTAATATAGCGCACGTCCCAAGTTTTTGTAGACACCTATGGTGGCCTATTATTTTTTTTTTTAACCTTTTTATTAGTTTTTAATAACAAAAACAGATAATCAATAATCATATAATACAATACATTATGATTATGTTAAACTACAAAATTGCAGATAATGTATCTCCTCAAATCCCAACCCCCCTCCCAACCTCCCCCCATCCCACCTCTGCGTGTCTGCCCATCTTTTTAATCTTTTGCATTTTAATATTTTTCAATAAAATTACCTTTTTAACTTCGTACTTTTCTGCTTCTTTTAATCTGGGTGTATACCTATCTCAGATTTCTGTATTGATTTGTCCATGAAACTTACTACTAATAGGGTATGTGCACACGATCAGGACACATGCGTGTCCTGCACTCATCGGATCCTGACCTGCGGGCCCGCTAGTCTCCTCCGCAGGAGAACACAGCGGCCCGTGACCACGATCATTGTTCTGGGCGCTGCGGTCTCTCTTCTGTTCTCCCTGCGGAGGACACATGCGACTCCGCAACAAAAAAAAAACTGACTGGGAAAGTTGCACCGCAATTCAGTTCACACTGTGGGCAGTATACGTACAGTGAGCAGGAGATTTCTATAAATTCCATCCACTGTGCTTGTACTGTACAACTCAGCGTTTTGGACGCAGCAAAAATACACCGCATCCAAAACACTGCAAACCCTGATCGTGGGCACGCAGCCTTATGGATTTTATATTCCCTTTATCATTTAGGACCTTATGTGTATTGAATACCCATTTTTTCTAATGTTGCATGGCCATCTTTATATCTTATAATGTTTTTTGTGTATTTCCTGTATTTTCTGCACATTTGTCATTATAAGAGCTCATCATATAATGTGCTGCTTAATATTTTAAACACTATCAGACCGGCTTTAAATAATGAAGCCAACAAACACGAGGAGGACGGCTCAGCAGCCGATCCCTACAGCATGTACTATTTATGTTACAAACATGAATTACAGGCGCTGCTTCCAATGATGCATCCATAATCACAAGCTAAGTCGGTCATGCATTAGAAATGTGCTGTCCCTCCATCTCTAGAGACATTTCACTGTCTTGAAACCGTCACTGGTAAACTCTAAAATCTCATTTCGCTTGACAACCTGTACTAGACAGACAGGATCCCCAATGAGCCATGCAGAGGATATGCCCTTTAGGCATTGTGTACAATAACAGCTAACACTGTTTGCAGAGACCCCCTTATAAGCCACAGTGAATTGTGCATAGGGGCCTTAGATTCAGAAATGTGTAGCACGGTCATTACTGGTGGAAGACAATGGTGTCCAGTAATGCAAACCTGTCACTTGCGATTCCCTTACCGGATCAAATCCGGAGCTATGATGATAAAAATATCTAGAAGCGCAGTGTGAAATTCCTCACCGAGCAGAAGGAAAGGATTAAAATAATAATGTAAACGTATGCATGATGTACTGTTCCCAAAGTTTTGGAACCCCCTGACAATAACATGAAGGGCATTAAAAGAAGGAAGATACAAGGCATATTTCCCTATCTGTACTGAATCAGCGATGACTTACCCAGGCGTTTTTATAATGATCATCAGCAAAATCTAGTTATCACCCATCTCATGCAAAACCTCTACAATCCCCACTCCCCAATGTAATGCGTCCAGCGATCAGAAGACAAAGAAGGAGATTGCATATTTTACGTGCTGTTAAAATGATTGTTTACCTGCAGCATATCCCCGCGTGTAAAGAGGGACGCAACACCGACAATATTGACGGGAGGTGTAATGAACGATCATTTACACAAGCTGCTTCCGATAACTGCTAGATAAAATTAGTCCTCAACTAGAGATTATCAATACCCGTGATCACCACTTGCTATGGCCGTGAAGGACGCTATCCATGCTTGCTCAACTTCCATAAAACAGGTGAATAAAGAGGACCAGGGTTGCCAGCTTGACTTTACTTTTTCTAGGCAGCTTATGAAAAAAGTTAGACAAATAATATTTTTTACAGACACATTGTAAAACCATGATAAATCATTATGATTATAAGTGACACATGTCTACAGCCCATATTTCTGACATAAAGACATCAGCTGCAGTCACTGTAAAATGATAACACTGTTCTTCAGGTTTTCAATAGTTGTCAGGTTCAGTGATTAAATCAGCCATTTCTTAATGATTTTGACCTCCTAAATTCAAATCCGTGTCTGCTCTTGTTTGTAGGATAGCACAGAGTATTCCTTTTAGTGCTACATATAATCCGAAAAATACGGTGTATGACGCATTTTTCCTCGCAAAAATTTGAGAGGAAAATGAGGGATGTATCTTATAATGCGAATGCAGCTTACCGGGAGGTGGAGAATGGGCGTTGTGCTGGCTGCGGGGTGCTGTGCTGGGCGCTGTGCTGGCTGCGGGGTGCTGTGCTGGGCGCTGTGCTGGCTGCGGGGTGCTGTGCTGGGGGCTGTGCTGGCTGCGGGGTGCTGTGCTGGGGGCTGTGCTGGCTGCTGGGGGCTGTGCTGGCTGCAGGGTGCTGTGCTGGGGGCTATGCTGGCTGCGGGGTGCTGTGCTGGCTGCGGGGGGCTGTGCTGGGGGCTGTGCTGGCTGCGGGGTGCTGTGCTGGGGGCCGTGTTGAGAAAGTTGGTGCGGCAGGTGTCCCAATTGCTTTGTCGACGGTGCGGGCTCCAAATAATGGCTTCTGGAGTCGGCGTGTGTGCACATAGAGCACATGGAGATCTCATCTGCGTACGCGCCGCCTCTGGCCCATAATAATACATACCATTTTTGAGTTGATCTGGCTTTCTTGTTTTTTCTTCGTTGAATTGGTCGGTGTCTGACCTCCTCCTTGTCGAGCACCTCAATTTAATTTGTTTTTCCACCTGTCTTGATTTTGGCAATTGGTGGCTGTTCACATTCAGCCATCAAGCCCTGTCCTCAGGCTATTTATTTCATGCAGCATTTGCTTGGGCCTGTCCCGCCCATAGCAATGATTCAGTCATGGGTACGGGATTGAAAAGCACCAGGTAAGAGCAGCAATGAACAGTTCTACTTTTTCATATGTGAGGCCATATGGCATATTTTAAATAAAAATGTTTTAGAGTAGGACTGCTCCAAAGAGATTTGCAGTCACGTGGCTCAAGAAATTGCAATTTTTTTTTCTAAAACTCGCAAATTTTCAAAATAGTACAGTTTGGAATATTTAGTGCAGTGCACATCTTATAATACATGCCATTTTTGAGTTGAGCTGGCTTTCTTGTTTTTTCTTCATTTTTTTGTTTCTATGGTAATGAATGTTATAGCACATGAAAGCCTTACGTGTCTAATATATGTTTTCAAAATTTAATGTTTGTTGCTTATGACAACAGTGTTCTACGCACCCGGCAAAACATAATGGCGGAGTCTAATGCGATATTCACAGCAACTGAGAGCAGAGGAGTGATAAAATTCTTGTTTCTGCAAGGAAAGTCTGCAAAGGATATTCATGGTGATATGTCGCAGACATTGGGGGATCAATGCCCTTCATATTCCACAGGTAAGAACTGGGTTGCCAAATTTAAAACGGGCCACTTCAGCGGCAATGATGAGGAACGTCCTGTACGACAGAGTGGTTGTTGTTCCAGAGATCGTCGATGCTGTGCACAACCTCATACTGGAGAATCCACGAATTTCAGCTAAAGCAATAGCAGACATCAAGGGAATTCTCTGTGAACGTGTTTGTGTCATTATCCATGAACATTTGGCCAAGAGGAACCTATCTGCATAGTCGGTCCCTAAATGTTTGACAACAGATCAGAGAGGCATGCGAGTGAAAACTTCCCGGTCCATTTGTCAACATCTCCGGACTGATAAGAACTTCCTGGATCGACTGGTCACTATGGATGATACCTGGATTTATTTTTATAACCCTGAAAACAAGAAGCAGTCAAGAGTGGAGGCACAGTGGTTCGCCTCGTCCAAAGTAGTTCAGGGTACAAAAATGAGCCATTAAGGTGATGGCATCTGTGTTCTGCGGTAAGGAAGGCATGCAGCTAGTGGACTACCTTCAAAAGGGTTCTACCATCAGTGCAAGGTATTACATTGAACCTTTGGACCAATTGAAGGCAGCTCTGAAGGCTAAAAAGTGTGGCAACCTGTCCAAAGAAATTATGTTCCTACAAGACAACACCTCTGCTCAAACTGCACAAGAGATCACGGAAAAACTGGCAGAGCTGGGCTTCCAGCTGGTTGACCACCCACCTTATTCACCAGCTCTACCTCCCTCCGACTATCATCTGTTTCTAAACCTGAACACACACTTCAAAAGTAACACATTTCACACCATTTCTGATGCCGTGGCTGCAACGGATGCCTGATTTGAGGCACAACTGAAATCCTTCTTTTTGCTAGGCTTACAGAACTTGGAATACCGATGTGTGGTGTGTGGTGACATCAGTGGAAAGTATGTAGAATAAATGTAAAGTTTCATCTTCCTATCTCGTTTCTTTCTGGGTAAAGCCAAAGACTTATCAGCAGCCCTTGTAAGTGGCATGATCATGATGTAATGGTATACGTTCCCTGTATGTGGTATTATTCGGTCACTATGTGGTGGTAATATGTGGTCTGGTCATGGTGTGGTGGCATTTGTCCCTTATATATGGTATTAAGTCAATATGTGGTGGTAATATGTGGGCTGGTCAAGGTGTGGTAATATTTGCCCCTTTTAAGTGCTATTTGGTCACTAGTTGGTGGTAATCTGTGGTCTGGTAATGGTGTTGTGGCACTTTTAGAAGAAGAAGGGCAGGGTTTTACCATTTTATTTATTTTTAATTTTTTTGTATATGGAATAAATGTAAAGTTTCATCATCCTATCTCGTATCTTTCTGGGTAAAGCCAAAGACTTATCAGCAGCCCCTCGTAGAAGACCAACTGAAAAAATTATTTGAAACTCAAAAATGTTGGCGCCTACTGAAAAGTATGCACAGTAAATGCACTCAATACTTGGCTGGGGCTCCATTTGCATTAATTACTGCATCAATGTGGCGTGGCATAGAGGTGATCAGCCTGCGGCACTGCTGAGATGTTATAGAAGCCCAGGTTGCTTTGATAGCAGCCTTCAGCTCGTCTGCATTGTTGGGTCTGGTGTTTCTCATCTTCATCTTGGCAAACCCCATATATTCTCTATGGGGTTTAGATCAGGCGAGTTTGCTAGCCAATCAATCACAGTTTTACTGTGGTTATTAAAGTGAACCTGTCAGGTGCAATATGCACCCAGAAGCACGAGCAATTCTGGGTACATATTGCTAATCCTTGCCTAATTGTCCCTGTATCTAGTAGCATAGATAGAGAGATCTTTAGAAAAAGTATTTCTAAAGCTCTTTTATCATATGCTAGAGCCCAGCAACTAGTCGTAAGGGCGTTACTTCCCCCGACTAGCTCACCCTCTTAGCATGTTTGTACTTTTGGCAGTGTAGACAGGTGCCAAGTCCTGCTGGAAAATTAAATTTCCATCTCCAAAAAGCTTGTTGGCAGAGGGAAGCATGAAATACTCTAAAATTTCCTGGTAGACATTTGCGCTGAGTTTGCTCTTGATAAAACACAGTGGACCTACACCAGCAGATGACATGGCTCCCCAAACCATCACCGATAGTGAAAACTTCACACTGGACCTCAAGCAGCTTGGATTGTGGCCTCTACACTCTTCCTCCAGAATCTGAGACCTTGATGCAAATGCAAAATTTACTTTCATTTGAAAACACCACCTTGGACCACTGAGCAACAGTCCAGTTCTTTTTCTTCTTGGCCCAGGTAAGACTCTTCTGGCGTTGTCTATTGGTCATGAGTGGCTTGTCACAAGGAATCTGACAGTTGTAGCCCATGTCCTGGATATGTCTGTGTGTGGAGACTCTTGAAGCTCTGACTCCAGCACCAGTCCACTCCTTGTCAATCTCCCCCAAATTTTTTGAATGGCCTTTTCTTAATCTTATCAAGGCTGCGGTTATCCCGGTTGCTTGTGCACCTTGTTTAAGCACACTTTTTCCTTCCACTCATCTTTCCATTAGTACGCTTTAATACAGCACTCTGAAAAGCCAGCCTCTTTAGCAATGACCTTTTGTGGCTTACCCTCCTTGTGGAGTGTGTCAATGACTGCCTTCTGGACATCTGTCAAATCAGCAGTCTTCCCCATGATTGTGTAGCCTACTGGACCAGACTAAGGGGCCATTTTAAACGCTTAGGAAGCCTTTGCAGGTGTTTTGTGGTAATTATTCTAATTTTCTGAGATAATGACTTTTGGGTTTTCATTGACTGTAATCCATAATCATCAACATTAACAGAAATAAACACTTGAAATAGGTCACTATTTTAGTTGTGTAATGACTCTATATAATATATGTGTTTCCCTTTTTGTATTGAATTACTCAAATAAATTAACTTTTTGATATTCTAATTTTTTTAAATGCACTTTTGGATATTCTAGCCTTTCCAGATCATGGTAGTCACTTTTCGCCTTTGTGTGCTAAAGTTAATATGCACATATGTAGCAAAAACTATCAGCTTTGTTAATGCAAGAAAGACTATATCTGAAAAAAACATAGAAACAGGCCAATTTGTTAAGAAGCTAAAGCGAAGACTTCCTAAAACAGTATACCTTACACAGAGAGCTTTTATAAAACTAGGTGATGCAACTGTAATTAGGATTACGTCATCGGAGCAGAGTTGGCATTTTTTGATTGGTCATCCTAAGATGATACTGAAGGCTCAATAGACTAAATTGATTATCTAATAGACCAACTACTAATAATGTAATAATGATGATGAAATAAAGATGCAATTTTTCAATCAGCCTGCATGAAAGGTGTCTTAAGTAATTACAACCTCCTCTGGATCTTGAAAATTACAGTCAATCAGCAAATATAAGCATCAGATTTGTTTTCAGCCCCACAAAATTAGTCACATTCAACTGTTTTTGCCTCTGAACCAATTTGGCTGTAGAACAGTGTTAGGCTATGTTCACATGGGGCTTTTTTGGTAACTTTTTCTTTACCATAACATGATCTTGTGGCAGGAAATCTTTGAGTCATCTAGTTTTTGGTTTGTTTTTCATGTGTTTTTGCTGCAGATTTGCTGCTCTTTTTCTACAAAATGGGTTGTATCAATGAAAAAACGCAGCAAATCTTCAGCAAAGAATTGACATGCTCATTCTTTAAAAACCTGAGCCAAAACGCGATTTGAGATTTCAGAAATTTCAGACTTTGCTGGGACTGTAAAAAACAGCTTTTTATTAGCATGGATTTGCATAAAACCAAGGCAAATCTGCAGCTAAAAAACGCAGCAAACACCAAAAAAGCCCTGTGTGAACATAGCCTAAGGGATACTTTGCACACTACGACATCGCTAGCCAGTGCTTGCGATGCCGAGCGCGATAGGCCCCGCCCCCGTCGCAGCTGCGATATCTTGTGATAGCTGCCGTAGTGAACATTATCGCTGCGGCAGCTTCACATGCACTCACCTGCCCTGCGACGTCGCTCTGGCCGGCGACCCCCCTCCTTCCTAAGGGGGCGGGTCGTGCGGCGTCAGAGCGACGTCACATGGCAGGCGGCCAATAGAAGTGGCGGGGCGGAGATGAGCGGGACGTAAACATCCCGCCCACCTCCTTCCTTCCACATAGCCGGCGTGAGTCGCAGGACGCAGGTAGGTGATGTTCCTCGCTCCTGCGGCTTCACACACACAGCGATGTGTGCTGACGCAGGAACGAGGAACAACATCGTAACATCGGTCCTTCCGAAATTATGGAAATGACCGACGCTACACCGATGATACGATTTCGATGCTTTTGCGCTCGTTAATCTTATCAAAAACGATTTACACACTCCGATATCGACAGCGACGCCGGATGTGCGTCACTTTCGATTTGATCCCAACGACATCGCACCTGCGATGTCGTAGTGTGCAAAGTACCCCTAAGTGTTAGCGTTAAAATAATCTGTATAAGTTTCTTCAGCTTAAAAAAAAAAATAATGGATGTCTTAACCTCTTCATGACCTTGATCGTAGCTGTCCCTCTCATGTGGGCTCGTGTGGTTAGTCGGCATTTTTCCCTGCAAGTAGGCTGATCTGATTAGCCGATGTGCAGGTAACAGGAGCAGGTAGATCACAGATCCACCCACACCTGTTAACCAGTTAAATCTCGCTGTCAATCTCTGACAGCGGGATTTAAAGCTCTGGCGAGGAGCACATCATTCCCCATCAGTGGCTCTGCAACATGATCACGGGGTGCCAATGGGTGGTCATGACAGCAGGGGGTCAGCTGATGACCCCATCACTGTCCTGACGAAGTTCCTGTGAACTCCAGCATTCACAGGAGATCAGTATTTCTGCTGTGCAGAGCAGTGCTGAAGCACCACTCTAGAGCAGACGTGATAGGAGTATATCAGCTTCAAGACTCCTAAGAGGACCTCAGCAGCCTCATATATGCTTATGAGCGATATTTGGGTCCGGAGACCTGTGTAAGGCTACTTTCACACATCCGGTTTGAGCCCTGCGGCTCAATCCGGCTGTGAAAACTATGCAACGGATGCGGTGAAAACACCGCATCCTTTGCATCAGTTTTTACATGCGGCCGGTCCGTTTTTTTCCGGTTGCGGCATGCTACTGAGCATGCGCAGTGGAAAATACCGCATGCGGCGACCGGATGCGGTTTTTTCCGCATCGCGCCGCATCCGGCCTCCATAGGGATGCATTGAAAAATGCGCCGCAGCGGCCGGATGCGGCGCGATGCGGTGTTTTTTGCCGGAGCAAAAAACGTTGCAGGGTACGTTCGATCCGGCCGCCGCATCGGCTAAATCTGCCGCATGCGGCAAAAACCGGACCGAACGCAAGCCCCTACGGCACAATGCGGCACTAATGTAAGTCAATGCAAAAAAAACCGCAATCGGCGTTACAAAAGCCGGTTGCGGTTTTTCTGCAGAACGCCGTATTGTGCCGCAGAGCAAAAATCCGGATGTGTGAAAGTACCCTAATGCAGTCTGTGCATTGCAGTCTGTGCATTGCAGTCTGTGCATTGCAGTCTGTGCATTGTAGTCTGTGCATTGCAGTCTGTGCATTGCAGTCTGTGCATTGCAGTCTGTGCATTGCAGTCTGTGCATTGCAGTCTGTGCATTGCAGTCTGTGCATGGACTAATTTTCACAGATGTCAAAATAAGGTCCAAGTCTGCATAAATAAGACAGTCCAGGGACCTGCACTGGTTCTTGATTGTGAATATGGTGTACATATTTTTTTATTATACTATAGGACAACAACCAAGTCATAGGGTCTACAGTGTAAGCAGCTTTACTAATTTATGCACTTGTATACGTTAGCCCAGTGCATGGATATGGAGGAATTTCAGATGTGTACAGTCATCACAGCGTATAGTATAGAAAAGATCCTCCTACAAAATCGCTGTACACATCCATACAATCCTGCCCAAAAGAAAAAAGAACTGAACGCTCAATGTATTTTTGATCCAGATTGTCAGGATAACAAACAAAAAACTGGACCTACCCCAACAATTCAGTAAATTGTAATTTGGCAAGCCCGATGGTATTTACAGTCATCACCATGATGTGCCGCTGCTGTGAAATGCAATTGTCGCTGTACGAGTTACAGAGAAAGACATCAAAGTGGAACAGGACATCCATATAATTTACTATAGAAATTCAATTCAGAAACATTGGGCCTGAGCCAGCAGTACCACAGGCAAAAAGCTGCATTCATTCCCTGAAAGCATTACCTGCTACAAGCAAAAATCATTCATTCAACTTAGGGCATCATTTTACAAAAATAAAAAAGTTGATGCCAACAGCTATCAACAACCTAGTAAAATTCTAGTACTGCAGGATTACAAGAGATCAAATGTAATATGAAGAATAATAAAAATAATATATTTTGTCAATAATAATAATAATAATTTGCATTATTTGCAGATTTGATATGACAGTAAGCTACCTGCAGCTGTCCCTCGAGTTTTTTTGCATGCTGATCTATTGCGTTCAATGACAGGCTTATTATTGTGAACACTGAGCTCCCCCTAGTGGTTGCAGCAGTCAGAATATTTTATTTATTTTTTCAGAGGAGTTATGTTGCTCAAGCCATAGTCAGCAGAAATCAGAGCTTCCAACATTTCATAGTAAGTATAGTCTGAGAATCCGTGATCCATCTAGGGACCGCAGCCAGAAGTGAGGCTAGTCCAGGGCTGTCCCAGCTGTATTCTCCCTGCACCCCTCCAGTTGATTGACAGGTGTACATAAATAAGAGACCTAGCAATCCCCAGTAGCAGTGCAGAGATAATACAGCAATTGGGACAGCACTGGGCTACTCTTGCCTCTGGCTATGGTCCCTGGTTGGATATGCAAACTGTATCTTCTCTGACATACCGGAGTGTTTCAGAGAAAAATAAACCTGAATGCAATTGTGTAGCCAGGCAGAGAATCATGTTTCAGCTGGGGTCAAACGAGCACATGTTCTCTCATGCAACAGAATAGGCCTGATTATGCCAATGACAGAATCAAACTTTAGTCAGAATTTGAGCAGAGTGTCATTTACAGTGATCAGATTCTCACACATTGAAGCACAGGTGAGGAGAAGTCTGAGAATTTAAATTTCTCTATCTTCTCAATTGTCTGTCAATGTAAACCGGACTGCACTAGGATGACATCAGAGTGCAGTCTGATGTTTCACATGTACCCAAAGAATTGTATTGGTGCGCATAATCAGATATATGCTGTGATTTTTTTTTTTCTCATGCTGAATTGACAAGAGGAAATAAAAGAAAAATGTCATTTTGTCTGCAAAATATACTTGTGGGAGCGAGGCCTTAAAGGGAATCTGTCAGCAGGATCAACCCTCCTAAGCCATGTATATGGGCATCCAGGTCATCGGAAGCTGAATAAAATGATATCTTACTTTAGAAGGCTTATGGGCCAGATATAAATCTTCCTGAGAAGCTGCCTCCAGATTTTACCTCAAATGAAAGGGGGTGTTACAAGTGTGAGACATATAGATCACGAGTGCAGACTGTCAGTCATGACATGGTCACACTAGTAATATATTTTCATTTACAATAATCTGTGGAGGCAGATACTTACGGAGATCTATGTCCGGCCCACAGAATCTTAATAGCTCATTTACATGGGAAAAACATAGATCCCTGCGTTCTCAACGAGTCACTGTACCAGACCTGGAACTGATGTGTTTTTCCCTTAACTTTGCTTTAATTTGGTAAAGGATTTTAAATTTAGCTTGATACAAACTGAATAAATTAGCAACATAAGCCCTTATGGTATGCAGTTCACATAACCACAGGATGGCCACACATAGACATGAGCAGTATAGACAACTTATGACAAAATATCACAAAACCATGTCATGTTTAGTTCTGCAGATGCAAAAACATCAATAGTATTAAAATTAAGGCCAAACAAGTCTTTAAGCCCTATGATTTTGTGATAAAGAGCATTTATGAACAACGTAAGCATACTTTTATATCCAAGCCTCCTTTTGTGCATAATGCCAGGTGTAGCCGCCTAGATAAATATATTGCATATCTTCTCAAATACCTCACAAGCATAAATATTGCATATTAACGGAAACATACCCTCTTTTCATCTGTGACAATATAGTTGCGCCCATGTTTCTTGGTAAGGTGGGGAACCAAAACGTCAAACCGTCTCCTGAATTCACAAAATACCATGTGATCTGGATAACCTGCAAAATAGAAATATAATAGGACGCATGATTGTGACCATACTAATAAGTACCCTCATATTTTAGATGAGCACCCTGCAAAGTGCATTATTTAATAATAATAAAAAAAATTGTCCATAAGTCATATTTATATTTCCTTTGTTCCTTGAATATGTGTAACAGGTGGTTTTCCAACGTATTACCTGCACAATGACACTATTGACACTATATACAGAGCTCCTGTGTAAAATGGCACTGATGGTCATATTACTGTTACTAGTATTGTGGGGTGCATTTGTTTTTTTAATTAATAACCAGTATTGCTGCATACAGTCACTGTGGTGGTAATATGTGGTCTGGTCATGGTGTGGCATTATTTCTCCCTTGTATTTGGTATTTTTCAGTCACTATGTAGTGTAATACTAGGGGCTGCTGATAAGTCTTTGGCCACGTGGTTTTTTTTTTCTATGGTAACGAATGTTACATCACATGAAAGCCTTATGTGTCTAATATAGGATTTAAAAATTTTGTGTTTGTTGTTTATGGCAACTGTGTTCTACGCACTTGGGAAAACAAAATGGAGAATCATGCGAGCGAAAATTTCCCGGTTCATTTGTCAGCATTTCCAGACTGATACGAAATTCCTGGATTGACTGGTCACTATGGATGAGACCTGGATTTATTTGTATGACCCTGAAAACAAGGAGCAGTCAAAAGAGTGGAGGCACAGTGATTCTTCTCGTCCAAAAGAGGTCAGGGTCCAAAAATCAGCCCCTAAGGTGATGCAGTCTGTGCTCTGGGATAAAGAGGGTGCACTGTTAGTGGACTACCTTCAAAAGGGTTCCACCAACTTTTCGACCAATTGAAGGCAGCTCTCAAAGCCAAAAGGTGCAGCAAGTTGTCCAAAGGGATCTTGTTCCAGCAAGACAACTGGTTGACCACCCACCATATTCACCAGATCTAGCTCCTCCTGACAACAATCTGTTCCTAAACCTGAAGACACACCTCAAGGGTACCAAATTTCACACCATTTCTGAGGCCATGGCTGGTATGGATGCCTGGTTTTTTACTAGGCTTACAGAACTTGGAATACCGATATAAGAAGTGTGTTGACATCAGTGTTAAGTATGTGGAATAAATGTAAACTGTCATCATCCTATCTCGTTTCTTTCTGGGTAAAGCCAAAGACTTATCAGCAGCCCCTCGTATGTGGCGTGATCCTGGTGTAATGGTGTATGTTCCCTGTATGTGATATTATTCGGTCACTATGTGGTGGTAATATGTGGTCTGGTCATGATGTGGTGCCATTTGTCCCTTATATGTGGTATTATTAAGTCAATATGTGGTGGTAATGTGTGGGCTGGTCATGGTGTGGTGATATTTGTCCCTTTTGAGTGCTATTTGGTCACTAGTTGGTGGTAATATGTGGTCCGGTAATGGTATTGCGGCACTTTCAGAGCAAGGAGGATGGGGTTTTACCATTTTGTTTTAATTTATTTTTTTTGTACACACTACATCCGATAATAATGAATTCACCCCCGTTACGAGCCGTTCAAACAGTGCAAGCAGCTCACACTGGGCAGAGCACCGAGCGTACAGTGATGCTCGCTCATGTGGTTTGTGGTAGGTAGGTTAAGACGGGTAAAATGTTTTTACATTTAGCTGCCGTTACTTCTATTTTGTGGTTGAGGAAGGTGCGTGAAAATGGGTGTGACATGCAAATAGGCATCTTTTTTAAATGGGGTGGTTTCCAAACACAAACCGGGAACAAACTTTAACAATGTGAATCCCACCTCTGATCGTTGGCAATTGTCCTCTGAGGTTTTGTGTTCTGATTCAGCCATTTGTTACTCAGTGTCTAAAAATCCTCTTTCAGATCTCTATTTTACAGGTCTCAGCACTTCCTCCTATCCAGACATCGTGTCTGTCTGGCATATAGGTCGTGTTTGGTACTGCAGCTCATTTCTGTTGAAGTGGGGCTGATCTGCAGTAGTAGACACAACTCATGGAAAGAGTGCACACTCTCTGCTAAAGGTAATGTGTGATTAGAAAATAAACTAGCGTTTAAATCAGGGATTTGTATTACATGTATTTTCTCAAAATTTTGTGAAATTTTTTTTATATGGCAAATTTTATTACAAAGTCAAATTAGTAATCTTGCAATTTTTACACTGGAGCTTTGTAGACTTGTACTTCCGATCATTTCAGGACGAGTTTTCAGAAGACTCCTCATCAGCAGAAAGAGAATTAGGCTAAGTTCACACAGGACGTCTTTTGCTGTGTTTTTGGTGCGTTGAGGTCACAAAGATGCACCAAAATACATGCATTTCTTTCTCCCAGCAAAGTCTTTGAGATTTCTATTTTGCTGTCCACACTGGGCATCTTTTGTTGGCTGCATCTTGGCTGCGTTTTTGAAGATGCAGCATTTCAATTCTTTTTGCGTTTTTGAGCCCTCCAGTCAATAGATTTGACTTAAAAAATGCATTGGGCCAAACGCAGTAAAAAAAAGCGTCAAAAACGCGGTAAAAACGCATTGCGTTTTTGCTGCATTTTAGATGCACTTAGGTGGCATTGACAAAAAAGATGTCGCATGTGAACATAGCCTAGCAATGACAACTAAAGCTCTATACATAGCTGACAACACAGGATCAATCAATCACAATAGGCGGTCACAGCCAATCCTGCACCCCATTTCTTCATAATGACTTTTGCACACTCTCATTAGATGCTTCAATACAAGAGATAAGGGGGCTTTACACGCAACGACATCACTAACGAGATGTCATTGGGGTCACGGAATTCGTGACGCACATCCGGGCTAGTTAGCAACGTTGTTGCGTGTGAAACGTACGAACGATCGCCAACGATGAAAATTTCTCACCATATCGTTGACACGTCGTTCTAATCCCAAAATATCGTTGCTGTTGCAGGACGCAGGTTGTTCGTCGTTCCTGAGGCAGCACACATCGCTGTGTGCGACACCCTGGGAATGAGGAACAACACCTTACCAGCGTCCTCCGGCAATGAGGTGGGCATCTCTTTCGGCTGCTCTCCACCCCTCTGCTTCTATTGGACGGCTGCCGTGTGATGTCGCTGTGACGCCGCAGAAAGGAGGCGGTTCGCCGGCCACAGCGACATCGCTAGGCAGGCAAGTCCGTGTGACGGGTCCTAGCGATGTTGTGCACCAGGGGCAGCGATTTGCCCGTGACGCACAACCGATGGGGGCGGGTGCTTTCACCAGTGACATCGCTAGCGATGTTGTTGCGTGTAAAGCAACCTATAGGGTTGGAGTCAGAAAGGACAGGAAGGAGGTTAGTTTATTCCCAGCATACATGAATTTAGATTATACAGCTTGGTTTTGATGACATCTTGACAAGCAGCCAAGGGAAAGGAAGAGCTAAAGAAAAAAATAAACAGTGGATACATTTGTATTTTCATACTATGGTTGTAAAAAAAAAAAAAAAAAAAAAGTAAAGTATACAAAAGAAAGTTGTTCGAAGTACATGTCGTGTATAATTGTCCTAAAAACTCTGCAACGATTTGTTTCACATATGCAAAGACCTGGAAGTGATAATGCAACAAGCGGGAGCGCACTCAGGGTCATGTTTGTGCGGAGGTGTCTGCAAACATAACGTGAAAACAACATGAAATTCGTTTATACGCGAGATTGAGGAGCTGAATGCAATTGTGTGTATGTGTGTAATTAAATCAAGCACTGAGCTGGTTATTGGAAAAGCAGCTCCGGCTCGCAATTGTTTGAGAATTCCACTTCAATTGACTGTTGAAACCTGGACGCTTATGTTCTGTCTCCTAATCTGTCGCTGTCTATTGACTGATTCACCATCCAGCACCAGCTCAGTAGGAAGCCTATATTGATCAAACCTCTCGGAGATGTACATTGATTTTTTTTTTTTTTTTTTACGTGGGGGGTTGGGGGGGGCGGGAGTTTGTTTATTTTAACAGGGCTTTTCTTCATTTTTTTTATCATAATGAGCAGCATTCTTAAATTCATATGCCTCTATTGCCAGAGAGTGAGCAGACAAGCACATGGCTGTTACACTGCTCATAGAAAATGTGAGAATAGCAATTACTCAATTAAAGAGGACCATCCACAAGGTTTTTCCTATGTAAACTAAAGCCAGTGCTATACCGGCGCTATCATGCTGATTCTATACATACCTTTAGTTGTGAGATCGGATGTATACTTTCTGAAATACAGGCAAGTAAAGTTTGTCAGATGCACTTATTTGATGACAGGTGCAACAGAATATCTAATAGGTGGGTCGGGTTTTGCTAGTTATTCCCGCCCCTGCCTGCCTGTCCTTCCTCTGTCCCCCTGTAATAACAGAGACAAGGGTTGGCAGTTTTTCTGCAAGCTGATTCGATCTAGCATAACCCGACCCACCTATTAGATATTCCGTTGCACCTATCAATCAAATCACAGTGCAGTTCTCAAACTTTATTTGCTTGTATTTCAGAAAGTATACATCCAATCTCAAAACTAAAGATGTGTATAGAATCAGTATGATAGCACCAGTATAGCACTGGCTATAGCTTATATATGAAAATCCTGGTGGTTGGTCCTCTTTAATAAAAGCATAGCTCCGCCAGACTTAGCAGGGGCATCAGTGTTAAAAGCAAAAAATAAAAACAAAAACTGTATTTATGAAAAGGTCACAAAATATGTATACTAAATGTACCGTACAAATGTATTAATAATATTGAACTAAAGACTAACTACAGCCATTAGCAGTGCTATATTACAGCTCCATCTAAAGAGGATGTCTGGCCAGGGAATCATCTTCCATTTATGATCTTCGAAATGGAGAAGCAGGAAGTAACATGCAAAGCTGCTACAGCGCCAACCAAGGCCAGCCAGTTGCTGATAACTAAAGAATAGGTCGAATGATTTTTTTTTTTTTTTGTTGCTTGACATTAATGAGAATTTTAGATCCACTGTACAAACAAGATGTGCCGTTTGCTTGTATAGTGCTCCAGTATTAAGTGTGTGAGAGAACGTCATACTCAGACGGACCGGCTCTCCCCCATATGGAGAGTCAGTCCAAGCCGCAGGGACGTCCGTAGCATCAAAGATCATGACACAGATATTCAGTCCTGTGAGAGAGGATGAAGTGTTTGCTCTGTGCCCGCCTCTATCACTGTCCGTCTCCTAAGGGTAGGTTCACATTTCTGTTGTTTTGCATCAGTCACATGCGTTGCTTGACGGATGACAAAGAACAGAATTCATTGTCGGACTCTGTTGTGTGCGGGGGGCGGAGTTCGGGGTGGGTGGAGCCGAGCGGGGCCGTGGCGCTGCGGACGTCAGTGCCGCAGGGACTGCAGGGCTGGGGACAGGTGAGTGTGTGTGTTTACATGCAGAGTGCGGAAGTGTCGGCCTCCCTGCATACGTATCCAGGGTAAATATCAGGTAACTAAAAGCAAAGCACTTTTTGCTTGGTTACCCGATATTTATATACCAGATATACACTGGTTACCAGCGTGCACCGCTTAGCACTGGCTCCTTGCACACGTAACCAGTGTAAATATTGGGTAACTAACTAAAGCGCATTGCTTAGTAACCCGATGTGTATCCTGGTTACGGGTGCAGGGAGCCAGAGAGAGCATGCGCAGCAAAATCCTACGGATTGCGCTGCTCAAAAAACGTTAAGGCTGCGTTCCTTCCGCCCCGCGGTCAGTCGTTCCATGACTGACCAGTCGGACGGAGGGTGCAACGCAGCATCATCAGTCACAATCCGCCGCTCATACAAGTCTATGGGAACAACGGAATCTGCTAAACGGATTCCGTTGTTTACCAGAGCAGCAGTTTGTGACTGATACAATTTAACGGAAATGTGAACCTAGCCTATGCCACAGACCGCTATAGGCCTGCAGCTTACAAGACATCAGCATGTTGTTGCAGGCAGCACAATGATGTCATTTCATTGCGCTGCTTCTGCAGGCCTGCCAAAGGAGAGGAGATGGAGGCTGCCGTGTCTGAAATCAGGATTAGGGGGTATAAACTTATATAAGATTCCAAGTGGGGGCTCACGCTGCATATAGGAGGTTATGTGGGGGCTCATGCTGTATATAGGAGGGCTGTTTGTGGCCTCACACTGTATATAGGGTGGCTGTGTGTGGGCTCATACTGTACATAGGAGGCTATGTAGACCTCAGACAGTATATAGAAGGCTACGTGGATGATCATGCTGTGTATAGGAGGCTATGTGGCATCTCTAGCTGTATATAGGAGGCTACATGGATGCTCATGCTGTATATAGTAGGCCTTGTGGGGGCTCTATCTGTATATAGGAAGCCATGTGGAGTCTCTAGCTGTATATAGGAGGCCATGTGGAGACTCATGCTGGGGGATGGTGAAGAGAGGTCAAAGGAGGCAGGGGTAATGCTATGTGGTGTGCTGCTGGCGCTGCTGTATGCGCTGCTGTTCTGTGCGTAGGGCGGTGGACGGTCAGGGCTTCAAATAATGGCGCCCAGAGTCAGCGCATGCACAGATGGAGCTCTCAGCTCAAGCTCTCATCTGCGCATGCATCAACTCCGACCATTACTTGAAGCCCTCACCGCCAACTACAGACCTCTTCAGAATGGCTGGTGCTTCACCGCCCCACGCACAAAGGAAAGCTGCGCCATACAGAGCAGAGTCGCATCACCAGCCCCGCACAGAGCAGAGCAGCATCACCAGCCCCGCACAGAGCAGAGCCGCATCACCAGCCCCGCACAGAGCAGAGCCGCATCACCAGCCCCGCACAGAGCAGAGCCACATCACCAGCCCCGCACAGAGCAGAGCCGCATCACCAGCCCCGCACAGAGCAGAGCCGCATCACCAGCCCCGCACAGAGCAGAGCCGCATCACCAGCCCCGCACAGACCAGAGCCGCATCACCAGCCCCGCACAGACCAGAGCCGCATCACCAGCCCCGCACAGAGCAGAGCCGCATCACCAGCCCCGCACAGAGCAGAGCCGCATCACCAGCCCCGCACAGAGCAGAGCCGCATCACCAGCCCCGCACAGAGCAGAGCCGCATCACCAGCCCCGCACAGAGCAGAGCCACATCACAAGCCCCGCACAGAGCAGAGCCGCGTCACCAGCCTCGCAAAGAGCAGAGCCGCGTCGCCAGAGCAGTGTCACCAGCCCCGCACAGAGCAGCACCCTCAGTGAGTATCTGGGCCCCCTTCTGTACCACTCGCAGCACTCCAGTACTGCCCCTGCCTCCTGTGACCACCGCTCCGCTGCTGCCCCATATTTCTGGTAAGACACCACCGGATTATAAAACGGACGCCATATTTTATTACCTTTTTTTTTTTCCAAATTTGGGGTCCGTCTCATAATACGGTGCGTCTTATAAAAAGAAAAATACGGTACTTGAAAGCAATTAAAAAGAATTCAGCATTTCAACTTTTATTTATATGATGGGTATTACCTAATGTATCTTGGTGGGGGTCCAGGAATGAAGACTCTTAAATGCACAGCGGTCAGGCAAATTTCGCTCATTAAGAGGGCATTCAGATGCCTGTGCAAATCAGTCCAAGCATAGACCGCAATGCATGGACTAGCCGTGGCTGTCCTGACTCAAGCATCACATCCTCAAAGATATATGAGGCAGTGACGCTTGGGTCGCGAGATCTGCACCGAGTCCCTGCATTGCGGTCCGTGCTTGGACCAATTTGCACAGACGTCTGAATGCTCCCTAAAGAAGGAATTCAACCCTTCTTCCCAACAAGCTATACCCTGAAAACTGCTTTTTGAGAAATTAGTAACCACTGGTATAAAGAAGAGTGCATTTTTGTCTAAAATTAAAACAAAACAAAAACACGCTGTTCTTTAGCAATAAAGGGGCCCACATAGTGGTAGGTGGCAGCATTTCCCCACGTCTTTATTATACTACTTTTCTTTGTTATCTGGTGCCGTGTGATTGCCGAAGATCTCAAGGTCAAGGTTTTTTTTGTTTTTATTGTACAAAGGTAAAAAAAAAAAAAGTGGAAAAAAAACCCTGCAAAAAATGTAAGTGTATCCCCTGAATTTCAATGTTCTACAATTCACAGAAATGTTTTCATAATTGGATGTAGTGAGTCACACTTAAAGTTTTGATACCGTATTGTTCATGTAGTTGGAGTTGAAATATTGCAGGATTTCAGAAATAAGCTTTAGCTGCATTAGTCAAAAACAGAATGTTGTCAAGTAAAGTGGATTTGCAATTTGCAATCAGCGGTAGATAATTACCTTGTCTATACATGCGTAGAGCATCCAACAGGCGGGACCCTCGAACCTGAGCTCGCAGCAGAGGAACATCCACTTGCATCAGCTCGGCATCGCAACGTTCTCCTGACAGGTCTGACTCACTGGAGCCAACACGTGCAGCTGGGACCAGCCGAGTCTCGCTGCTACAAGACTCCACTTTGGGCAGAAAGCAGTAGACGAAGTGAATTTTGGACTTCTTAATTGTATCAATTAGAGCATCCTAAAAAGAGCAACAAAAATCAGAATTAATAACATGACGAACATGACAAGACACTTCAATTATTAGAGAGAAAAACATCCCTACTAATACATCTCTCTATAAGAAAGCTAAACTATAAAAATATATTTTATACGAGTATAATATATATCATATATAGCTTATCTCTCTCTTCTTTGAAGCCTAAAAACACCATCCCAACTGTAAAACATGGTGGTGGTGGCAGCAGCATGTTGTGGGGTTGTTTTGCTGCATTAGGGACTTGTACACTTCACAAAATAGATGGCATCATGAGGAAAGAAGATTATGTGGCAATACGGACATCAGCAACATCTCAAGACATCAGCCAGGAACTTAAAAGCTAGGGCAGAAATGGGTCTTCTAAATGGACAATGTCCCAAAGCATACTGCCAAACGGATTACAAAGTGGCTTAAGGATAACAAAGTCAATGCTTTGGAGTGGCCATCACAAGCCCTGATCTTAATCCTATTGAAAATTTATGGGCAAAGCTGAAGAGGCCGGTGCGAGCAAGGCGACCTACAAACATGGCTCAGCTACACCAGATCTGTGAGGAGGAATGGGCCCAAATTCCTACCAGCTATTGTGAGAAGGTTGTTTAAGGGCAATGGTACTAAATACTAATGAAAAGTCTGTAAACTTTTGACTTTGCAGAAAGTAATAAAAATGCCTGAAAAGATTCTCTCTCTCATTATTCTGGTATTTGGCAAATAGAAATAATTGTGGTTCTTAACTGACGTGAAACGGGAAAGGTTTATTCTGATTTCATGTCAGATAGAAAGAAAATTTTCACTTACTACTTGAAGTTTAATCTGAATACATAGCGATTTCTTCTTCACAGCTGCCACGCCAGTCGTAAATGTCTTTCGCATGCTGGTTGCTCTGCGGAGGGCCAGCTGGGACCCCCCCTCCAGGCCAGCTACTGAACCAGATAAGACTGTCGCTGTGCCCGTTCTGCCAGCAAATAAGCTGCTAATTATTTTCCTGTGGGTATGAACAAGATTTAAAATTATACATGTGTTTTAAAAACAATTTCATTATCATAAAAGTTCAGTAAACATGAATGACGCATATTAAAATATATCAAGGCTGTAAAAGCACTACACATTCACTGGCTTCTAGTGTATTCATCAATGTATAAAGCCCAAATGGTAGCACTAGCAGAAGAAGACAATCAGATGTGAGATTTGAAGTGATAAAGTGAAGATTAAAAAGTATTTACACTGGCAACTTTATTTGTACATCCTCATTTCAAGGATTTCATCATATTTTACTCCATCTGAGGCCTAAAGCCAAATCAGGAATCTATGGTGTACAGATCAACCAAGCATAAAATTGGGATTTTTAATTTTAGTCTCCTGTCATTTGTGTGAACACATATACACACATTAATATATATATTATATTATATAGTGTGGAGAAACAGGCAATGACAGCCACCTTTATATCTGTGTCATGTATATGATCTGAAACCTGAATTATGTAAGGCAAATCGACATATTTCCCACAATGCCTTCTCAAGAGGTTAATTAAGTATTTCATCTTATGGCTCTCCTCAACATATATTAATGTGTATGTGTATATATATATATATATATATATATATATATATATATATATATATATATATATATATATATATATACACACATACACACACATTAATATATGTTGAGGAGAGCCATAAGATGAAATACTTAATTAACCTCTTGAGAAGGCATTGTGGGAAATATGTCGATTTGCCTTACATAATTCAGGTTTCAGATCATATACATGACACAGATATAAAGGTGGCTGTCATTGCCTGTTTCTCCACACCTTGCCTGGAATGCAAGGAATGTCCAGGTGTAAGAAGATACCATATAAGAGAAGACCAACCCAAAGATCAGAAGACATCACAGACCAAACCATCAGCATGGATCCACTAAATGACGTCCCTCCCATTATTATGGTTTCGTCCACTGGAGTCAGACCCGCCCATCAACAGCAACACGGATCTCCCCATTGGCTAGCTCATGGACTGTCCCACTAAATGGGCATATCTGAACTTGTGACCGCCCCTAGCCTATATCAAGAGGACGCATGCTCTTCTCTGTCTGTTTGGCGCCATTTTCTACTGTGACCAAGAAGAGACTTCATATCCGACTGTGTCTGGTGTGAATTCTTTTATGCATGCACTTGGTATATATCAATTCGGCCAGGCAGTAGGCAACTAGTGATCTCTGGTTAAGAGTTCACCTTAACATATATATATATATATATATATATATATATATATATATATATATATATATATATATATATATATATATATATTATATATTTTAGATATATATATTAATGTGTGTGTGTGTGTGTGTGTGTGTGTGTATGTGTATATATATATATATATATATATATATATATATATATATATATATATATATATATATATATATATATATACACAATCAATAAAATATATATATATAAAATATATATATATACACACACACACACACACATTAATATATATATATCTAAAATATATAATATATATACAGTTAGGTCCAGAAATATTTGGACAGTGACACAATTTTCGCGAGTTGGGCTCTGCATGCCACCACATTGGATTTGAAATGAAACCTCTACAACAGAATTCAAGTGCAGATTGTAACGTTTAATTTGAAGGTTTGAACAAAAATATCTGATAGAAATTGTAGGAATTGTACACATTTCTTTACAAACACTCCACATTTTAGGAGGTCAAAAGTAATTGGACAAATAAACCAAACCCAAACAAAATATTTTTATTTTCATTATTTTGTTGCGAATCCTTTGGAGGCAATCACTGCCTTAAGTCTGGAACCCATGGACATCACCAAACGCTGGGTTTCCTCCTTCTTAATGCTTTGCCAGGCCTTTACAGCCGCAGCCTTCAGGTCTTGCTTGTTTGTGGGTCTTTCCGTCTTAAGTCTGGATTTGAGCAAGTGAAATGCATGCTCAATTGGGTTAAGATCTGCCATTGCAGAAGGTTCCACTTTTTTGCACTCATGAACTCCTGGGTAGCTTTGGCTGTATGCTTGGGGTCATTGTCCATCTGTACTATGAAGCGCCGTCCGATCAACTTTGCGGCATTTGGCTGAATCTGGGCTGAAAGTATATCCCGGTACACTTCAGAATTCATCCGGCTACTCTTGTCTGATGTTATGTCATCAATAAACACAAGTGACCCAGTGCCATTGAAAGCCATGCATGCCCATGCCATCACGTTGCCTCCACCATGTTTTACAGAGGATGTGGTGTGCCTTGGATAATGTGCCGTTCCCTTTCTTCTCCAAACTATTTTCTTCCAATCATTCTGGTACAGGTTGATCTTTGTCTCATCTGTCCATAGAATACTTTTCCAGAACTGAGCTGGCTTCATGAGGTGTTTTTCAGCAAATTTAACTCTGGCCTGTCTATTTTTGGAATTGATGAATGGTTTGCATCTAGATGTGAACCCTTTGTATTTACTTTCATGGAGTCTTCTCTTTACTGTTGACTTAGAGACAGATACACCTACTTCACTGAGAGTGTTCTGGACTTCAGTTGATGTTGTGAACGGGTTCTTCTTCACCAAAGAAAGTATGCGGCGATCATCCACCACTGTTGTCATCCGTGGACGCCCAGGCCTTTTTGAGTTCCCAAGCTCCCCAGTCAATTCCTTTTTCTCAGAATGTACCCGACTGTTGATTTTGCTACTCCAAGCATGTCTGCTATCTCTCTGATGGATTTTTTCTTTTTTTTCAGCCTCAGGATGTTCTGCTTCACCTCAATTGAGAGTTCCTTAGACCGCACATTGTCTGGTCACAGCAACAACTTCCAAATGCAAAACCACACACCTGTAATCAACCCCACACCTTTTAACTACTTCATTGATTACAGGTTAACGAGGGAGACGCCTTCAGAGTTAATTGCAGCCCTTAGAGTCCCTTGTCCAATTACTTTTGGTCCCTTGAAAAAGAGGAGGCTATGCATTACAGAGCTATGATTCCTAAACCCTTTCTCCGATTTGGATGTGAAAACTCTCATATTGCAGCTGGGAGTGTGCACTTTCAGCCCATATTATATATATAATTGTATTTCTGAACATGTTTTTGTAAACAGCTAAAATAACAAAACTTGTGTCACTGTCCAAATATTTCTGGACCTAACTGTATATCTAAAATATATAATATATATATATCTAAAATATATAATATATATATATCTAAAATATATAATATATATATATATCTAAAATATATAAAAAATACATTATATATATATATATATATATATATATATATATATATATATATATATATATATATATATATACATACATACACACACACACACACACACACACACACACACACACACACACACACACAGGCTCGTATCAGGACCTTATGATATGTTGGATGGATGTGACGGCCTGGCTCGCAATCTCTGTTCTACTTCATCCAAAAAGTTTGATAGAGTCATTGATCGGGCGTCTGAGCGGGATGATCAAATCCTCCCACACCAAACTCACCTACCATGCCTTTATGGACTAGGCTATATGCACTGGAGCACAGTCATGCTAGGACAGAAAAGGTGCTTCTTCAAACTGTGTCCACAAAAGTGGACGCAAACAAAATATCTTGATATGCCCGAGAATTAATAATTCCCTATATTAAAACTAAGGGTCCTAGGCCAAAACCTGAAAAACAACCTCATTACAAAGTTATGCTTCCTCCATACTTTACAGCTGGCACAGTGCAGTCAGGCGGGTAACCTTCTCTTGACAGTCTCCAAACCTAGACTTGTCCACCAAACTGCCAGATAAGTGTGATTCGTCACTCCACAAAACACATTGCTACTGCTACAGAGTCCAGTGGTAGCTGCATTACACCATCAAATCCAATAATTGGCCTTGCGCTTGGTGATGTAAGGCTGAATGGAGCTGCTCTGACATCAAAAACCTAATTTTGGTTTTGATGTTAAATGGAACCCTGTCACCAGGTTTTCCACCAGTGAGCCCTTATATACAGCATTCCAGAATCTATATATATAATTGCCTTAGTCTGTCTGTCTGTCTGTCTCCAAAATTGTGTCCTTACGGTGACACAAAGCTGATTGGCCACTGGGCTCGCCATGGCCCCGCCCCCCGCACAGATTGGCCGATCGCCCAGGCTGCGCCCCCACACGGATTGGCCGGCCACTCACCCAGGCTCCGCCCCCCCACAGATTGGCCTCTCGCCCCGGCACCCTGCAGGCATTGGCAACTCGGCCACGCCCCGACCCCCCCTCACGCAATGCACGCTAGCTCTGGCCCCGCCCCCCCCCACGCATTCCCCGAACCGACACGGTCAGGGAGCCACGACTACCAGGTGAGTACTGTACCCCTGGGAGCCCACATCAGCGTACGCCGCCAAACCAACCGACACATACCCTCGCATTGCTGGGGCTGGCTCCCGTGCGAGCGGGGGACGAGATACGCTGGTAACCATGGTAGCATTGTTACCAGCGCATCAAGGTCCTGCAGCGGCGGAAAATACACACACGCACACACATAACAGCACACACACACACACACACACACACATCGCATCCACATACTCACAACATCCTGGGATATCGCTTGCTTCTCGGCGGCGATACTGTGCTGTGAGCTTCCAGGACCTGCCGGAGGATCACATGGCCAGAAGCATGTGGTATCTCCGGATGTTGTGAGTATAAGCGCGTATGTGCGATATCGTCAATGTGTGTGTGCGTGAGTGTATGCGATCGGGTGTGTGTGAGTGTATGCGATCGGGTGTGTGTGTGTGTGTGTGCGATCGGGTGTGTGTATGTGTGTGTGTGCGATCGGGTGTGTGTATGTGTGTGTGTGCGATCGGGTGTGTGAGTGTCGGCAGAGGAGCACGGCGTGCTGGAGGAGGCTGGGAGGAGAGAGGCTGATCCTAGGGAAGGCTGGGATGGGGAGGCTGAGAGAAGAGAGGCTGATGCTGGGGGAGGCTGAGGCTGGGGTAGGCTGGGAGGAGAGAGGCTGATGCTGGGAGGAGAGAGGCTGATGCTGGGGGAGGCTGAGGCTGGGGTAGGCTGGGAGGAGAGAGGCTGATGCTGGGGACAGAGAGGCTGATGCTGGGGACAGAGAGGCTGATGCTGGGGACAGAGAGGCTGATGCTGGGGACAGAGAGGCTGATGCTGGGGACAGAGAGGCTGATGCTGGGGACAGAGAGGCTGATGCTGGGGACAGAGAGGCTGATGCTGGGGACAGAGAGGCTGATGCTGGGGACAGAGAGGCTGATGCTGGGGACAGAGAGGCTGATGCTGGGGACAGAGAGGCTGATGCTGGGGACAGAGAGGCTGATGCTGGGGACAGAGAGGCTGATGCTGGGGACAGAGAGGCTGATGCTGGGGACAGAGAGGCTGATGCTGGGGACAGAGAGGCTGATGCTGGGGACAGAGAGGCTGATGCTGGGGACAGAGAGGCTGATGCTGGGGACAGAGAGGCTGATGCTGGGGACAGAGAGGCTGATGCTGGGGACAGAGAGGCTGATGCTGGGGACAGAGAGGCTGATGCTGGGGACAGAGAGGCTGATGCTGGGGACAGAGAGGCTGATGCTGGGGACAGAGAGGCTGATGCTGGGGACAGAGAGGCTGATGCTGGGGACAGAGAGGCTGATGCTGGGGACAGAGAGGCTGATGCTGGGGACAGAGAGGCTGATGCTGGG